>NC_054382.1:57289659-57424659 GCF_017654675.1 Xenopus laevis | reverse complement strand
CTTTGTCTTGATAAACACTGGCAGTCATCCTGATGAAGAAGTAGACATACACAATGCAGCTTTTGGTTTTTTTTTAAATCATGGAAAAACTGTGCCAATAAAACTCAAGGGGGGTCAATTATAAAGTTTGTGCAGCTATATTTTTTTGCACATGGTTGTATTGCCCATGTTTTTTACTGAACACTAATATATTGCACTGCTTTGCCCGTCTTTCCATTTTTTGTGAATAAATTTACGCAAAAGGCGCGCAAATGAGCATGAGCACACCCGATCTGTGAGGTTGTTCTGCGTGAAAATAACGTTGACAGTAACTTAAATTTGCACTTTACGAAACTGTTTTGCGAATATTTTCTCCGCCACCAAAGTTTTCAGAGTCGCATAGTATGCCATAAATATTTGCAATTTGCGATTTTTGACATATTTAAAAAGCTCTTATAGAAATTTGCATTGTGAAAAAAATTTCGCAATTCTGTTTACACCACACTTTTAACCCTTTAAGTGCCACAGAACGTAGAATCTACGTTCTGTGGAAAAGTATCTTGATATGCCACAGAACGTAGATTCTACGTTCTGCAGCATATGCGTGCGGGGGAGCTCAGGAGCGGCTTTAAATGCTGCTCGCTCCTTCCCCGCTCGCTCAGAATCCCCTAGGCAACGAGCAGAGCGGGTGGGAAAGGGGTTCCTGGGGCGCGATCGTCCAGGGGCCCCATAGACGCAACAGACACACGTGTCTGCGCGCTGCTGCTGCCTGCACTTCCGGGTTCCTCCAGCGACGCCCACGCATCGGATCAACGGATCTGGCGACTCCCTCCTGCTTCTCCACTCCTCCTGCCATCATGGACACAGATCTGCAGCTACACACCCCAGGTTAGTGTAACACACACACAAAATACACTTACACACACTTTATACACTAATACATGCTTAGATTTACACTTACACACACTCACATACATTTTTTGGGGGATCAGGGGGTCACACACACTTGGGGAGGGTACATACACTTGCACACACAAACACAAGCACATAACATGCAATTTACCAATTGTACACATGCACACACACATACGCTGTTGTGTAGCTTTTTTTTTTTTCCATACTGCATCGTTGTGTTTTTGGCTGAAAAAAATGTTTTATTGCCTTTGCGAATAGCGTATTCGCTAACCGTACTCTGCAATACCTTTTGTATGTTATTTCGGTGATTATTTTGAAATTTTGGGGATTTTGGTGCCTTGTTAGCCATTTTATTGCATTTTCAGCTCTGCATAACTGTTGCTTGCTTTATTCTGTCCGTAAAACCTATTTTGCCAAGCTAAAATATTCAAACTGTAATTCTGATGTCTGATTACACTAGACTGAAAAAAAAAAGCACAGATTTTTGTGGTTTTATTGGATTTTAGTAATTTATTTGAATTTCACACTTTCTGTATTATTTTGTTATGTCTTGTAAATTTTATCTACTATATTTCCAATTGGGCGTCTCTGTGCGCCACATAGTTTGGTAAATCTGTGAATATTGGGCATCAAAGTGTTCAGTAGACACCTGTCGTTCATATTTAGGATGTTTTATGCGGATAAAATGTGGGGCATATAATGGGGTAGATTTCAAGCTTTGAGACGATTTTCACAAATTTGCTAAAAACTGTTACGTTCAGCATTGCTTTGCAGTTTGGCAGTTTGCAGTAGAAACACATATTTACCCATATTGGATTCGTCAGAATGTGTGCTTTCTGAAAATATATGGTTTTTTGGGGTCTCTGTACTGTTAGGGGGGTCTAATGTCACATAATACACACACCAGGTGCTTATATTGCAGCAGCCAGCGCGTCAGCCGTGAAAATGTATATACACTATTGTCATTTGGGGATCTCTGTGCGCCACATTGTTTGGTATATCTATGCATATTGGGCATCAAAGTGTTCAGTAGACCCCTGGCCTTCATATTTAGGATGTTTTATGCTCATACGTTACAAACTGTGGGGCATATAATGGGGTAAAATTCAAGCTTTGTGATGATTTTCAGAAATTTGATAAAAACCGTTACGTTCAGCATTGCTTTGCAGTTTGGCAGTTTGCAGAAGAAACACATATTTACCCATATTGGATTCATCAGAATGTGTACTTTCTGAAAATATATGGTTTTCTGGGGTCTCTGTACTGTTGGGGGGGTCTAATGTCGCATAATACACACAGCAGGTGCTTATATTGCAGCAGCCAGCGCGTCAGCCGTAAAAATTTATATACACTATTGTCATTTGGGGGTCTCTGTGGGCCACATAGTTTGGTATATCTATACATATTGGGCATCAAAGTGTTCAGTAGACCCCTGGCGTTCATATTTCGGATGTTTTATGCTGATACACTACGAAATGTGGGGCATATAATGGGGTAAAATTCAAGCTTCGTGACGATTTTCAGAAATTTGATAAAAACCGTTACGTTCAGCAGTACTTTGCAGTTTGGCAGTTTGCAGTAGAAACACATATTTACCCATATTGGATTCGTCGGAATGTGTGCTTTCTGAAAATATATGGTTTTCTGGGGTCTCTGTACTGTTAGGGGGGTCTAATGTCACATAATACACACACCAGGTGCTTATATTGCAGCAGCCAGCACGTCAGCTGTGGAAATGTATATATACTATTGTCATTTGGGGGTCTCTGTGCGTCACATACTTTGGTATATCTATGCATATTGGGCATCAAAGTGTTCAGTAGACCCCTGGCCTTCATATTTAGGATGTTTTATGCTCATACGTTACAAACTGTGGGGCATATAATGGGGTAAAATTCAAGCTTTGTGATGATTTTCAGAAATTTGATAAAAACCGTTACGTTCAGCATTGCTTTGCAGTTTGGCAGCTTGCAGTAGAAACACATATTTACCCATATTGGATTCATCAGAATGTGTACTTTCTGAAAATATATGGTTTTCTGGGGTCTCTGTACTGTTAGGGGGGTCTAATGTCGCATAATACACACAGCAGGTGCTTATATTGCAGCAACCAGCGCGTCAGCCGTGAAAATTTATATACACTATTGTCATTTGGGGGTCTCTGTGGGCCACATAGTTTGGTATATCTATACATATTGGGCATCAAAGTGTTCAGTAGACCCCTGGTGTTCATATTTCGGATGTTTTATGCTGATACACTACGAAATGTGGGGCATATAATGGGGTAAAATTCAAGCTTCGTGACGATTTTCAGAAATTTGATAAAAACCGTTACGTTCAGCAGTACTTTGCAGTTTGGCAGTTTGCAGTAGAAACACATATTTACCCATATTGGATTCGTCAGAATGTGTGCTTTCTGAAAATATAAGGTTTTCTGGGGTCTCTGTACTGTTAGGGGGGTCTAATGTCACATAATACACACACCAGGTACTTATATTGCAGCAGCCAGCACGTCAGCTGTGAAAATGTATATATACTATTGTCATTTGGGGGTCTCTGTGCGCCACATACTTTGGTATATCTATGCATATTGGGCATCAAAGTGTTCAGTAGACCCCTGGCCTTCATATTTAGGATGTTTTATGCTCATACGTTACAAACTGTGGGGCATATAATGGGGTAAAATTCAAGCTTTGTGATGATTTTCAGAAATTTGATAAAAACCATTACGTTCAGCATTGCTTTGCAGTTTGGCAGCTTGCAGTAGAAACACATATTTACCCATATTGGATTCATCAGAATGTGTGCTTTCTGAAAATATATGGTTTTCTGGGGTCTCTGTACTGTTAGGGGGGTCTAATGTCGCATAATACACACAGCAGGTGCTTATATTGCAGCAACCAGCGCGTCAGCCGTGAAAATTTATATACACTATTGTCATTTGGGGGTCTCTGTGGGCCACATAGTTTGGTATATCTATACATATTGGGCATCAAAGTGTTCAGTAGACCCCTGGCGTTCATATTTCGGATGTTTTATGCTGATACACTACGAAATGTGGGGCATATAATGGGGTAAAATTCAAGCTTCGTGACGATTTTCAGAAATTTGATAAAAACCGTTACGTTCAGCAGTACTTTGCAGTTTGGCAGTTTGTAGTAGAAACACATATTTACCCATATTGGATTCGTCAGAATGTGTGCTTTCTGAAAATATATGGTTTTCTGGGGTCTCTGTACTGTTAGGGGGGTCTAATGTCGCATTATACATACACCAGGTGCTTATATTGCAGCAGCCAGCACGTCAGCTGTGAAAATGTATATACACTATTGTCATTTGGGGGTCTCTGTGCGCCACATAGTTTGGTATATCTATGCATATTGGGCATCAAAGTGTTCAGTAGACCCCTGGCCTTCATATTTAGGATGTTTTATGCTCATACATTACAAACTGTTGGGGCTTATAATGGGGTAAAATTCAAGCTTTGTGACGATTTTCAGAAATTTGCTAAAAACAGTTACGTTCAGCATTGCTTTGCAGTTTGGCAGTTTGCAGTAGAAACACTTATTTACCCATATTGGATTCGTCAGAATGTCTACTTTCTGAAAATATATGGTTTTCTGGGGTCTCTGTACTGTTAGGAGGGTCTAATGTCACATAATACACACACCAGGTGCTTATATTGCAGCAGCCAGCGCGTCAGCCGTGAAAATGTATATACACTATTGTCATTTGGGGGTCTCTGTGTGCCACATAGTTTGGTATATCTATGCATATTGGGCATCAAAGTGTTCAGTAGACCCCTGACGTTCATATTTAGGATGTTTTATGCTGGTAATGATACATGGACAATACCATGCTGGAAAGTTGAAGCTTTGAAGCAATTTTCAGATATTTCACCAAAACCACCAAAATTTGGCAAAGCCTTGCGACTTAGTAGTTTGGAGCAGAAAGGCATGGGTACCCATTTTAGATTCTGTAGAATGTGTACTTTCCAAAAATATATGGGTTGGGGGGGGGGGTAAACATATATTTTTGTGTTTTTACCCCACAAAAATGCAGTCAATGTGTTGATTTTTCATTAGCTGAAGTTACCCACACTATTTGTATGCGCTAACTTCATTTTGGGGCCTCTAAATGCCAGATACTTTGGTAAACCTATGAACAATGGCCACCAAACTGTTTGGAGGACCCCATACAATCATATTTAGGGTGCTTTTTCTTGGTGCGTAATGATACATGGGTGATATGGTGCTGGGAAGTTGAAGCTTTGAGGCAATTTTCAGATATTTCACCAAAACCGACAATTTTGGGAAAGCCTTGCGACTCAGTAGTTTGGAGCAGAAAGGCATGGGTACCCATTTTCGATTCAGTAGAATGTGTACTTTCCAAAAATATATGGGTTTGGGGGTTTAAACATATATTTCTGTATTTTTACCCCACAAAAATGCAGTCAGTATGTTGATTTTTCATTAGCTGAAGTTACCCACAGGACTATTTGTATGCGCTAACTTCATTTTGGGGGCCCTAAATGCCAGATACTTTGGTAAACCTATGAACAATGGCCACCAAACTGTTTGGAGGAACCCTGGCAATCATATTTAGGGTGCTTTTTCTTGTTGCGTAATGATACATGGGTGATATGGTGCTGGGAAGTTGAAGCATTGAGGCAATTTTCAGATATTTCACCAAAACCGACAATTTTGGGAAAGCCTTGCGACTCAGTAGTTTGGAGTAGAAAGGCATGGGTACCCATTTTAGATTCAGTAGAATGTGTACTTTGCAATAATATATGGCTTTGGGGGGTAAACATATATTTCTGTGTTTTTACCCCACAAAAATTGCAGTCAATGTGTTGATTTTTCATTATCTGAAGTTACCCACAGGACTATTTGTATGTGCTAACTTCATTTTGAGGCCTCTAAATGCCAGATACTTTGGTAAACCTATGAACAATGGCCACCAAACTGTTTGGAGGAACCCTGGCAATTATATTTAGGGTGCTTTTTCTTGGTGCGTAATGATACATGGGTGATATGGTGCTGGGAAGTTGAAGCTTTGAGGCAATTTTCAGATATTTCACCAAAACCGACAATTTTGGGAAAGCCTTGCGACTCAGTAGTTTGGAGCAGAAAGGCATGGGTACCCATTTTAGATTCAGTAGAATGTGTACTTTCCAATAATATATGGCTTTGGGGGGTAAACATATATTTCTGTGTTTTTACCCCACAAAAATTGCAGTCAATGTGTTGATTTTTCATTAGCTGAAGTTACCCACAGGACTATTTGTATGCGCTAACTTCATTTTGAGGCCTCTAAATGCCAGATACTTTGGTAAACCTATGAACAATGGTCACCAAACTGTTTGGAGGAACCCTGGCAATTATATTTAGGGTGCTTTTTCTTGGTGCGTAATGATACATGGGTGATATGGTGCTGGGAAGTTGAAGCTTTGAGGCAATTTTCAGATATTTCACCAAAACCGACAATTTTGGGAAAGCCTTGCGACTCAGTTGTTTGGAGCAGAAAGGCATGGGTACCCATTTTAGATTCAGTAGAATGTGTACTTTCCAAAAATATATGGGTTTGGGGGGGTAAACATATATTTCTGTATTTTTACCCCACAAAAATGCAGTCAGTATGTTGATTTTTCATTAGCTGAAGTTACCCACAGGACTATTTGTATGCGCTAACTTATTTTTGGGGCCCCTAAATGCCAGATACTTTGGTAAACCTATGAACAATGGCCACCAAACTGTTTGGAGGAACCCTGGCAATCATATTTAGGGTGCTTTTTCTTGGTGCGTAATGATACATGGGTGATATGGTGCTGGGAAGTTGAAGCTTTGAGGCAATTTTCAGATATTTCACCAAAACCGACAATTTTGGGAAAGCCTTGCGACTCAGTAGTTTGGAGCAGAAAGGCATGGGTACCCATTTTAGATTCAGTAGAATGTGTACTTTCCAAAAATATATGGGTTTGGGGGGGTAAACATATATTCTGTGTTTTTACCCCACAAAAATTGCAGTCAATGTGTTGATTTTTCAGTAGCTGAAGTAAAGTCCTGAACAATTTGGATGCGCTAACTTCATATTGGTGTCTCTAAATGCCAAATACTCTGGTAAACCTATGCATAATGGGCATCAAACTGTTCAGTGGACCCCTGGCAATCATATTTCAGGTGCTTTTTCTTGGTACCTAATATAGTTTGGGATATGCAGAGCAGCAAAATAAAACCTTTGAAGGGATTTTTCAGAATTTTGAAATTTTTCTAGAAAAACCGCTATGTTCAGACAAGCTTTTATGTTTGTTAGTTGGGAGTAGAGAGACATAGTTACCCATTTTGGAATCAGCAGAATGTGTACTTTTCAAAAATGTATGGTTTTCTGGGGTAAACCTACGGTTTCCGGATTTTTTGCCTTGGAATCTAAAGCATGCCGTTTTCTGCCTTAGTGCTTTCAAAATTCCGTAATATACTGCAGGGAGTTTTTGCTGTACAGAAGTCCTAAATCTCCCTAAAACTATACATATCTGGTATTGGCACGTTCGAGAGACATAAGGCTTTCCAAATCAGTTGGATTTTCATCCGTAAAATGAAATATTTTTCTGGTATAAATTGATATACTATGAAAAATGGTAATTTTTCATTTTTTTTGGTATTTAGCACTATAAATTTTTTTGCACAGGTGGAAATACATATAAACTCAGGCAGATTTAGAAAGCTCAGTTTCTCAAAGAGAAAACTCCGGGGAAAAAGCCACAGCAGTCCAACAGAGACATAGCGCCGCTGTTTCTTCAGAAAAAGTCAAGCCACATGGAATCCAAAATGGCGGCCGCACGTGCTGCGTGTGAAGAACCCCCAACTCAAAGAGAACGCCCATGAAACCCAGGACACCTAGGGACAGAATGTGATCTTCACTGAACTGTTATCACCTCTTCTATCAACGTTACAAGGATGATACTGTTTGCTGGATCGTTTAGTGATGTGATCTTGTATACCATAGAAGTATTATATTTCATTTAAAGACAAAACTTTATTCACTTTTCCTGGAACTGTTATCTGAGTCACAGGTATTATCATCTCGTTCGGATCCTGATATGAGGAGAAGACTGCGTAACTTACAAGTTAAGATAAGTTGACAATGTCATTTTGTGAAGATATTCTATATGTAAAAAAAAAAAAGTTATTTGTTTGTTTCCTATTGACAACTGCTATAGCACATTTTGTGATATTCTGTTGCTTTGACGTGTTCTTACTGCTATTATATATATTTAACTGTTATTGTACATCCCCATTACTACTAAATAGTTGGCTGGCCTGGGGGCAGTTTGATGGCATTTACATGAGTAATACCAAGGCCCCTGACAGCTCCTCTCAACCACTCACCCCCTACATGGTGGTTACTTACACCGGAGCCGCAGCCCTTCCACCACAGCTCAGGGACTCTACCCTGATAAGTCTAATGCGGCATAACCTTACCCCCAACACCTCCTTTCATACCCTCCATGATGGGAGGAAATTACTACCCCCCTACTTTACCCCCAGGTTTTCTACTCTCCTCTGGCAGGTTTACACCGAGTATAAGCTGTTCTATGCTAATTGGCATCATCTTCAGATTAGTGATCATGGCTAACGAACCTAACATGGAAGGAATCATATTTTCATTGAATGTGAATGGTATTAATGAACCGGTTGGAAGGAATCATATTTTCATTGAATGTGAATGGTATTAATGAACCGGTTAAAAGATCTCAGGTTTTTCACAAGTGTAGAAAACAAAATGCTAAGATAGTTATGTTACAGGAGACCCATTGTAAAGACAACCCCTGGGAGTAATGACTTTAATACATAAGGATCTACCGTTTAAACAGATAGAGACAATTACAGACAAAGAGGGACGATATGTCATAGTAAAAGGGAAACTGGTAGATCAAATATGCACTATTGCTATTGTTTATGTACCCAATTCGGGACAAATACCATATTTAAAGCATTTTTTAAAAGTCTTGGAAAACTTCAAGGAGGGTCTAGTCATTTTAGGAGGCGACTTTCATGTAACATTGAACCCACTCATAGACTCTTCCTCTAAGAAAACAAATATATCGTATAAAGGTTTGAAAGACTTAAAAAGGATTTTGTCTGACATGCAATTGATTGACGTTTGGAGAACACTGAACCCGCCCAAAAAAGACTACACACACTTCTCTAAGGTCCACTTAGTTTATTCGAGAATTGATTACATTTTTGTATCTCACCATTGGTTAAGACTGTTTACAAAAGCTGACATAGGTAATCTCTTACTGTCAGACCATTCTCCGGTAACTGTTACATTTTCCATCCCTAAAACACTAAGGTCAGAATTCACATGGCGACTTAACGAATTTTTATTACATACTGAAAAGAGGAAAGAACAGATAAAGTCTTGGAAAGAAACAATAATTCAGACCAACGATACACCAGATATTTCTCCAGTTACATTGTGGGAAACCATTAAATGTGTGCTGCGTGGCAAATTAATGGCTATGGGAAGTCACCTAAAGAAAGAAAAAGAAAAAGACATATCAGACCTATTGAAAGATATAGCAATTTTGGAACAATCTCATAAAGAATCTATTGCTCATAAAACACTGATTGTCTTAGAAAGCAAAAGGTTACAACTTAGATCCATGTTAAACCACAGAGTACAGAAGAGTTATATAAGAACCAAACAAAAGTATTACGAATTTGGAGATAAATGTAATAAATACTTTGCGAGGACCATTAAAAAGATTCAACCTCAAACACAGATTATGTCAATCAAGGACAAAGACAATAACACACATTATGATACTAAGAGAATAGCTGCAGCATTTCAGAACTATTATCAATCATTATACAAATTGAACGCATCACCTCCAAAAATTGAGATTGTAAACAAAATGGAACAATTCCTGAACGAGGCAGGTGTACATAAACTTTCACAGGACGATAGAGATTACTTAGACACCCCATTTGACCAAGATGAAATCAAGGAATGCATAGACTCCTTACCTACAGGGAAAAGCCCGGGCCCCGATGGCTATATCGCTTCATTTTACAAAACTTTTAAAGAAGAAATAACCCCACAATTGTACAATTATTTCAATGGTATATCAGATATTAAGAACTTTCACCCTCAAGCACAAGAAGCCCATATAACAATAATCCCTAAACCGAATAAAGACCCGCAATTATGCCCGAGTTACAGACCAATTTCTTTGATCAATGTTGATATGAAAATATACGCCAAACTTATAAGTAACAGAATAAAAAGATACTTACCCGAACTTATTCATACAGACCAGGCCGGATTCACTCCTAAAAGGGAAGGAAAAGACAATATTCTTAAGATCATATCCCTGATGCACCATACCCGAAAAAGAGGTCTGCCAACTATTTTGCTTACCACAGATGCTGAAAAGGCATTTGATAGGGTATCTTGGGTCTTTCTTGAGAAAACATTGATTACTTTTGGTTTTGGTCCTGCAATGGTAAAGAAAATTATGGCATTATATCAGAACCCAACCGCTAGGATAAGAGTCAACGGTACTTTATCTCCCAAGGTTACAATTTGCAATGGAACAAGACAAGGATGCCCCTTGTCACCTATACTTTTTATTATGGTTATGGAAATTCTATTATCTCACATTAGAAAAGACACTGATATCTCTGGAATAATAGCAAATGGTGTAGAATACAAATGTATTGCGTTCGCAGATGACCTGCTATTAGGCATAACAAAGCCTGTTCTTTCTCTCCCTAAGGTAATAGCTCTAATGAGAGAATTTGGAGTATACTCTAATTTTAAGGTCAATTACACAAAATCTGAGATCTTAAATGTAAATTTACCTCTTTCTAAAGTTCAGGAATTAAAAATGAACTTCCCATTCAAATGGGCAGAGCCCTCTATCAAGTACTTAGGGATACACTTAAGGGCAGATATGGATCATCTATACCAAGATAATCACTTACCACTTCTGACTTCTCTCCGAAAATTATTGTTTAATTGGGAGAAACTTAAATTATCTTGGTCAGGTAGACTGCAAGCCATTAAGATGACCTTTATGCCCAAACTTTTATATCTTATTCAAACGCTTCCCATTACAATCCCTCAGGCATTCTTTAAATCCGTCAAATCTATGATATCAAGATTCATTTGGAATGGAAAAAACCCCAGACTAAAACATAATCTTGTTATTTCACCTAAAGAAAAAGGAGGTCTCGGCCTGCCCGACTCATACCTTTACTACATTGCTACCCATTTGACTAGGATACTAGATTGGAGAGAGGGAATAAAGAACAAAGATTGGCGGATTTTAGAACACCTGACAACGGGATATCCACTAATCAATAACCTATGGTCTGATTTGCAATATATCCCGAAAGAGGCGCTACAGCATCCTTTAATAGGTGCTACATTGAGAGAATGGCATAAAAATAAATCCACTTACAACTTAACTATGACTCCCTTTATATTACAGCCCTTGATGTTCAATCCCCAATTCCCACCAAGTATGGAAAAAGGGGCTTTTCAAAGATGGGGACATTGGGGTTCGAAGGCGACTAAAATAGGCGATTTAATAAAAAATGGAAAAATAACAACATTGGCTGAAATTCAAAAGAGATGGGGGTGCCACCCCAGGGATGTTTGGAATTATAATCAATTACATGTATTTATTCATTCAATCTCACCTAAAGATTGGAATAGACCCAAAACGTGCTGGGAATCGTTGGCATCCTCAGCAATCGAGATTGCCATTCTCCAAAAACATATAGATTGTTGATTGATGCAATAGGCACAGGCCCAAATCGTCAACATTTGGAGTGGACTAAGGAATTAAATTTTGTATTTTCGGATATGATGTGGAACGACATTCTTAAAGTAATACACAAGACAAATAAAGCGGTCAAAACAAGAGAAGCGATTTATAAGTTGGTTACTCGTTGGCACTATATGCCTATGAAACTGAAAAAAATATATCCTAATAGTTCGGGACTCTGTTGGAGGTATGATTTGGCTGAAGGGAATCATACCCATGTGTGGATAACATGCCCTGTTTTACAATCATTCTGGACAGAGGTATTAGCGACTGTCAATATTGTAACGCAATCTAGATTTTCGTTAGATAGGCCAGAATCCATTTTATTTAATATACACCACGATAATAAAAATCTGATAAAAGATCCACTTACCTTGCACCTCATGCAATCGGCCAAAGCATTAATACCCCGAAAATTGAAATCCATCAAAGCCCCTACAATTAGAGAATGGCTACTGAAAGTCGAGGAAGTGAGACAAATGGAAGAGATCACTTATCTTATTCATAACCGTAGCAAGGTATATTGGGAGACATGGTACCCATGGTTTTATTTTTGCCAAAACAGCTCCATTAACACATAACTAGCACTCCGTCCAGATGGTTGCTTAGGGTTTTTGCCTTCAATTTATTTATCCTTGAACATCTTCCACTCTTTAGTTGGCGTACAGGAATACTGTAAACATAGCCATAACTTGACCCTATAACTCTATATTTATTTGACGACTGGATTTGTATTAAAAGGGACATTGCATACGTGTACAGTTTGTGTAAAGTAATAACTTGATGTTTACCTGCCACATTGTTACTAGAATGCTTTGCTGTGTTTATTGCTAAGAATGATCTGGAAACCTGAACTTTGTTCCCCCCTTCTGCCCCTTCTTTCTTTCTGTTCCCCTTTCCTTGAAATGCCAATAAATAAAGAATTGTTAAAGAAAGCTCAGTTTCTACCGAAAAAAACAATGTATAGTTTTCCTAGGTAAACTATAGGTTTCCCCTCAGAAAATGCCCCTAAATTGAGAGAGCACAAAATGTTTAAAAAACGGCTGGCATTTCGCGTAACCAAAATGTGAAATTCTGCTGGCACTTAAAGGGTTAAATATAACCATGCACAGGGCAAATATATTCACTTTGCGAACCAATCTGCCTTGCGCAAAGTTTATAAATTACCCTTGCTGAAGTGGTCAAAATAAAGAGAAAAAGAATGAGAGAGAGAGAAAATATGAAGCTGTTCTTGTCGGCCATGCTTATTTGAATCCTATAGCAACCTTTAGAATTCACTGAAGTCATCTTGTCAAAACAACAACACAAGAAAATAATAACAGCAGTTAAGGTTGAAAATGCTAGCTCTTGTTCTAGTTACCATTATCCCATTTTGTTCTCTGGGAGATTGCCACCTAGCAACAGCTGATGGGTTAAGTGTCAGCCTCCCGAAGATACGCTGGAAAAATTTATTTTATCATTACATCCATGTTTTAGCACTTCCATTCTGACGTGCTTGTGCCTTTAAGATGTGGGAGCAAGCACAGGTCTGCTCAGTGCCGATTGGACAGTGAGGAACAGTGTGACATCACAGGAAGGGGATTAACTGAATGGCGAAGTTTGATTTTTTACCTCAGCGTTCATGGAGTATGCAGTTTCTTATTCTGCTACAAACTCTGTGGCACTTCCACCTCAGTTTCCTTCCAAATATCATAAAAATGGAAGGTGCATTCTCCTTCATATTCTAAACATAAGGAGAAACATTTTTCTCTGTTCTGAGGAAAAAGAGTGATTTTAGACTCTTTTGACTGCCCTGAAGAGGGTTCAGTCCCACAGAGGTACTCCTAAGATGGAAAAAGGAGTCTTTAAATGTAAAGATATCTAGTATAGGTAAATCTAAAAACAACTGGACTTGCTGAGTAATCAATGAAGACGTTTCATTACTCATCCGAGCAGTGAAAACGTCTTCATTGATTACTCAGCAAGTCCAGTTACCTATACTAGATATACCATGACATGGATGAATGAAAATCTTCATAGTCATAAATGTAAAGATATCTCTTCTCCATTTGGAATTAAATCAAGAGTATCTTATGGTTCCACTCTCAGTAAAGAGGCCTGTTTGGATTGCTCTAGTCAGGTAACCCTGCACCCTATAGGAGGTCCGTCTCTACAGGCAATGATTCCCAGGAGTGTGACGCAGCATCCAATCATAAACTTATTGCCTGGGAATCTGTAATTTTATGTGAATGGATAGATTGCAAATGTCATCAGTGAATTTGCAGTGAAAAAAAAAAAACTATCTGAAATCTTTCACAAAAGTGTCCAGCCAATGGCAGGATGTGAATGGCTCAAAGTAAACTGCTAATCTACATGAGTTTGAAGGACAAATAACATTCCTCTTAAAGCTAATGGAGGATGTTATACCTTTATTTGTGACAAATCCATTGGCATTGTCATCTCATGTCTCCCTGATAAAGGAAGATGGTTTAAATGTACAAATGCATTTTTTGCATATTTTCCTGATATGTTGAAATCAATTGCACGCTACATTTACCCACCTCAGCTGCCATTTGGGTTACCAGGCTTAACCAACAAATATAATGGCTCAATTTCTTTCTTTTTGAAGTGACAAAGGCAATTGGCTCCACCCCTATTAGTCAATGTGGAACAAGAAGGCCCAGATAAATTCTTTCCATGAAATAATTCCAAACTGGCAATTTGTGGATTCTGGCAGATGCCAGAGGGGCTGGTATAAGATGTCATAGACAGTCACTATTGACTGGGCATGTAAGGGCTGTTTGGGCCTCTGTATACCTGAAATGGCAGTCAAGACCTGTTAGTAACTCATTACTTCCTAATTAGCTCTAGAAAGCAGCTCTATTTATTGGCCAAACCTTTTAACATGTGACCAGCCTAAGAAGGTTTCACCACAGCTGTGCTAGCTGACCTAGCCTGCAAATCTGCCCTTATGCTACATCCTCCTACATGTTTGTGTCAAATTTCATCCATGAAATGAGGGCTGGGCTAAGAAATCATTTGCGGACATTAATACTAAACCTCACTTTATGTAGCACTTTAGTAAATATGGTTTACTACACAACTAAAGCACTGCGTATCTTGTCGGCGCTATATAAATAAATGATGATGATAACTTCTGTTCTGCCATTGTCACCTTCTCTAAGAAGAGGAGATCTCTTAAATAGAAACTTGGTTGCTTCCCTGTTTTTTGTGGAAAAGATAAGAAAGGTCATCTTCAGAAAGTGCTGAATGCAAAAATGTATATTATCTGCACCCAGGCAACCTGTTGGACGTGCATGCACCTCCTTGATATATATATATATATATATATATATATATATATATATATATATATATATATATATATATATATATATATATATATATATATATATATATATATATATATATATATATAACAGTATAGTGCAATTCAGAATAAAAAGCTCAACAGATCTTCCATGTATTCTTCATGCTACCCAATGAGCAAGAGTAAAAATTGCCATTAGGCAACACTCCCCACAGAAAGCTACTTAGCTTCTATTCTATGTCATGTTATTGACCTCTTAAACACCCATTACTTTCTCAAGGATTGTTAAAGCAGTAGTGGATCAACTACACCAATGGGCATTTTATGCGTTACTGGGATTATCTTTCAGTATTAGAACATTCCAGAGGGTCCTTGATAACTGTAGATCATATCAACAGCAGCCATTTATGGAGCACAGTTGTAACACGTTGACTGTCACTCTTAGGGGCCGATTCACTAAATTCGAGTGAAGGATTCGAAGTAAAAAAACTTCGAATTTCGAAGTATTTTTTGGTCTACTTCGACCATCGAATGGGCTACTTCGACCTTCGACTACGACTACGACTTCGAATCAAAGTAAAAATCGTTCGACTATTCGACCATTCGATAGTCAAAGTACTGTCTCTTTAAAAAAAACTTTGACCCCCTAGTTCGGCAGCTAAAAGCTACCGAAGTCAATGTTAGCCTATGGGGAAGGTCCCCATAGGCTTTCCTAAGTTTTTTTGATCGAAGGATATTCTTTCGATCGTTGGATTAAAATCCTTCGAATCGTTCGATTCGAAGGATTTAATCGTTCGATCTAAGGAATAATCCTTCGATCGTACGATCGCAGTATTTGCGCTAAATCCTTCGACTTCGATATTCGAAGTCGAAGGATTTCAATTCCTAGTCGAATATCGAGGGTTAATTAACCCTCGATATTCGACCCTTAATAAAACAGCCCCCAAATCTTAATACATAGTTACAAGATTCTAGAGGCAATTCAAATCACTCTAAAATGACTTGTGGCAAGCATTGCCTATCTTCGAAAGCTAGCCCAGTCCTCCAAAAAGACATACTGCAGTGCAGAGATTTCCAAGTTCTCTTGAACTTTCTAATAAATGAGTAGGGAAGGAATATATAGAATCTAGATACTGGAGTCAAAACAAAATGAAACAAACACATAGCAAATGTGACAGTCACCTTCCCTCATGGATGGAACACCTTGTAGTTCCAAGCAATATATTAGTCAGTTTGGAAGGGGTCCTGGTCTCCAATACAGAACAATACCACATACATTTACTAGAACTCATGGCTGTCAGATTAGCATTTATACTGCGCTTTCTCCAGATCCAGCCACAGAACCTTCAGACAATAAAGTTTCATTAGAAATCATTTCTATGCTAAGAAGCAGTTTTGCTTTAGAGCCAGATGAAAGAAACCTATTCCTCATATCCAAAAGACATACGAGTAATGCAAGAGAAATAGCAGTCAGACCATCTATAGACATATAGGGGCAGATTAATTCGAATGCAAAAATATTCGAATTTTGAAGTAATTTTTTGGGTACTTCGACCATCGAATTGGTCAAATTCAATCGAATCGAATTATTAGAACGTTTTGAAGTAAAAATCGTTCGACTATTCGACCATTCGATAATCGAAGTACTGTCTCTTTA
Source organism: Xenopus laevis (assembly GCF_017654675.1). Taxonomy (NCBI): domain Eukaryota; kingdom Metazoa; phylum Chordata; class Amphibia; order Anura; family Pipidae; genus Xenopus; species Xenopus laevis. The sequence continues at coordinate 57,407,958 of NC_054382.1, read as the reverse complement.
AAAAAAACTTAGTGTTCTGCTTCACGTTATTGAGCAGTTGTATAACGCTAGTCAGACAGTCTAACAATAAGTAATCCAGTATTAAGACACATGAGACCATGAGTCCGTAAGGATCTTTGTTGAATTACACTTTACTGTAAAACTGCAAAATAAACAAATACAGAATGCACAAATCAGTACACATAACATCACACAGCAGCACCTTAAGCACTATGTATCCATAGGTTAACCCTTTAAGTGCCACAGATCGTAGAATCTACGTTCTGTGGATCAAAGGACCAAAGTGCCACAGATCGTAGATTCTACGATCTCCAGCACTTCCGGGTTCCAGTGCGCTGCGGTTGCATTTAAAACCACAAGAGCACGTTACATCGTGGCAGAACCCCCTAGGCAACGAGCAAAACCGGTCATACTCACCGGTCTCCCCACCGATCATCGCTGGAACCAATAGGAGCGCAGGGCGCATGCAGGGCGCATGGCTGTGACGCGCTCTGGCTGCCAAAATAAATCCAGCCCTCCTGACGCCTCCCCTTTCACTCCTACTGCGCACTTGTGTCTGTTGGAGCCCTCCTGCTGCCTTCCTGCGGTTCTCCTGCTGGTTTGGTCGCCTTGATTGCCTGCCTTGGATTCAGTGAGCTGAACTACAACACCCTTACACTTTTTATTTTACTTGTTTCCTTCTAATCTCTCTAAATTTGGTTGTTTTTTTTTTGAATATTTTTTTCTTCTGTCTTTCTCATTTAGCACACTTTTGTACACTCACACACTTACAGGCATCTTTGCCAAGCACACACTCACACTCACACACACACACACACTCACACACACACTCACACTTCTACACTTTTTCTTTCCCCTATACTTCTTTTCTTTTCTTTCTTTCTTTGCTTTCTTTAGTAGTTGTTTTTTTTTTGGTAAAACTTTATTTCTACTCTTGTTCTATAATTATCTGCTTTATTTTATTGTATTTTTGCAGTTTTTTTTACCATTTTCATTGTTGCTTTGTGTTTTATATCTATTATATTGCATTTTCACTTTTATTTGCTGTTTGGTGCCTTTACAGTGACGTTGGTGGATCAAGGTTTCTAACCACCAATTTCATTCCAATAGCTGTTATTTTTATTGTCTTAGCTGATTTTTATTATATTTTGTTGTTTTATTCTGCTTTGCCCTTTGCTGCTTGTTCAGTGCCCCCAAAAAAGTTTGCCTTTGCAGTGACGCTGGTTGGTCTAGGTTTCTGGCCCCCGATTTCATTCCAATAGCTGTTGTTTTTTGTGGTTTAGCTGATTTTTATTACATTTTGTTGTTTTATTCTGTTTTTCATTTGCATTGCCCTTTGCTACTTGTTTAGTGCCCCAAAAAAAGTTGTGTTTGCAGTGACGCTGGTAGGTTTAGGTTTCTGGCCCCCGATTTCATTCCAATAGCTGTTGTTTTTTGTACTTTAGCTGATTTTTATTACATTTTGTTGTTTTATTCTGTTTTTCATTTGCATTGCCCTTTGCTACTTGTTTAGTGCCCCAAAAAAAGTTGTGTTTGCAGTGACGCTGGTTGGTCTAGGTTTCTGGCCCCTGATTTCATTCCAATAGCTGTTGGTTTTTATTGCTTTAGCTGATTTTTATTACATTTTGTTGTTTTATTCTGTTTTTCATTTGCATTGCCCTTTGCTACTTGTTTAGTGCCCCAAAAAAAGTTGTGTTTGCAGTGACGCTGGTTGGTTTAGGTTTCTGGCCCCCGATTTCATTCCAATAGCTGTTGGTTTTAGTGCTTTGGGTGATTTTATTCCAGACTGTTCCTTTGCCCTGTTTGCTTGTTTAGTGCCCCCAAAAGGTTCTTTTCGATTTTGGGCACGTGCAGTGTCTTGTCTGTAATCTATTCTGTAGATTTCTGGAAGGAGTTCAAGTTCTAGTTTTTTTTCTTCTTCTGATTGTTTGTATTAGCAGGGGTTAACTGTTGGTCAAATCTTGCTGCCTTCTTTTTTTTTCTTCTTCTTGGTGTTTGTATTAGCAACGGTTAACTGTTGGTCAAATCTTGCTGCCTTCTTTTTTTTTTTTTATTCTTGTTGTTTATTTTAGCAGGGGTTAACTGTTGGTCAGATCTTGCTGCCTTCTTTTTTTTTTCTATTCTTATTGTTTATTTTAGCAGGGGTTAACTGTTGGTCAGATCTTGCTGCCTTCTTTTTTTTCTTTTTCTTCTGGTTGTTTGTTTTAGCAGTGGTTAACTGTTGGTCAGATCTTGCTGCCTTCTTTTTTTTCTTTTTCTTCTGGTTGTTTGTTTTAGCAGTGGTTAACTGTTGGTCAGATTTTGCTGCCTTCTTTTTTTTCTTTTTCTTCTGGTTTGTTTTAGCAGTGGTTAACTGTTGGTCAGATCTTGCTGCCTTCTTTTTTTTCTTTTTCTTCTGGTTGTTTGTTTTAGCAGTGGTTAACTGTTGGTCAGATCTTGCTGCCTTCTTTTTTTTCTTTTTCTTCTGGTTGTTTGTTTTAGCAGTGGTTAACTGTTGGTCAGATCTTGCTGCCTTCTTTTTTTTCTTTTTCTTCTGGTTGTTTGTTTTAGCAGTGGTTAACTGTTGGTCAGATCTTGCTGCCTTTTTTTTTCCCTCTGGTTGTTTGTATTAGCAGTTGGTCAAATCTTGCTGGATTGGATTTAGGAGCTTCTTGCTTTGCAGTTGTTACTAGTTTTGCAGTGGTCTGTATTTTTCTGGCACAATGGCCAAACGGTTTTATACCGCTGCAGAAGGGGCTAGGTATTGTGAGGACTCAGAGGAATTTAGCAATTCTGATTCGGAGTATGTCCCATCTGATGACTCTACTGATGAATCAGAGGTTGGTGATAGCAGCACTATTAGCGCAGAGGCTAGTAGTGGCGGCACACTTACTGCTGAAGAAGTAGAGGAAGAGGGAGAGGCTGGTGGCAGTGTGCCAGATGCACCCATGGAGGTAGAAGAGGGTGAGGGTAGTGGTGATGCAGCAGTTGGAGCACCTGTGTGGGGGCCTCCCTGTAATTATGCCCCCGAAATTCCCCCATTCACTGCAGTCACGGGCGTCAAGGTGGACACCACTAACTTTGAAATCATAGATTTATTCAATCTTTTTATCACAGAGGCCATCCTACAGGACATGGTCCATTACACAAATTTATACGCTGAGCAGTATCTTGCCAGCCACCCTATACCAGGGTATTCAAGAGCCCAGGCGTGGTATCCCACTACTGTAAATGAAATCAAAAGATTCCTGGCGCTCACATTGGCAATGGGACTCGTAGAACGCAACACCTTAGCTTCATACTGGGATACCACTACAGTCCTTTCCATCCCTCTTTTTTCAGCCGTTATGCCAAGAAACCGTTATCAAATTTTACTGCGGTTTCTTCATTTTAACGACAATGCAGCGGCTGTTCCCCCTAATGAGCCCGGTTACGACAGGCTTTACAAATTGAGGCCCCTTATAGATAGCCTGTCTCAGCGCTTCACAGAGGTCTACTCCCCCTCCCAAAATATATGTGTGGACGAGTCCCTTTTGCTCTTCAAAGGGCGCCTAAAATTTCGCCAATACATCCCTAGTAAGCGTGCTCGATATGGGATGAAATTTTACAAACTCTGTGAAAGCAGCACGGGCTATACTAGTTTTTTCATTATCTACGAGGGAAAGGACACTAATTTGGACCCCCCGGCTGTCCCCTTGACTTGACTGTCAGTGGTAAAATTGTCTGGGAGCTCATTACTCCACTGTTGGGCCAAGGTTACCACTTATACGTGGATAACTTTTACACAAGCATCCCCTTATTCAGAACCCTTTACTGGTTGGACACCCCAGCTTGTGGCACTGTTAGGCGTAACCGCAGAGGACTGCCCAAGGAACTGGTGGATAAGAAATTGAAACGTGGAGAAGTACATGCTCTAAGAAGCGATGAGCTCCTGGCATTAAAATTTGCAGACACCAAAAATGTTTTTATGCTTACTACTATCCACAATGAGAGTGTAATTGTCCAACACAGAAGTGGCGATAGGCCCACAAAATCAAAGCCACTCTGTTGTAAAGAATATAGTAAGCATATGGGAGGCGTCGATAAAACCGACCAAATCCAAACTTATTACGACGCCACCAGAAAAACCAGGGCCTGGTACAAAAAAGCCGCAATTTATATGATCCAAATGGCCCTTTATAATTCTTATGTCGTTTACAAAACGGCAGTACCAGGCCCAAAATTGAGTTTTTTACAATTATCTGCTGCAGCTGCTCCCTGCCCTTTTGTTTGGTGATGTACAGGAGGTTCCAGAAATGCCTGGCAATGACAATGTTGCCCGAATGGTGGGTAAGCATTTCATTGCCCAAATTCCACCAACTCCTAATAAAAGATATGCCCAGAGAGCTTGTAAGGTTTGCCGTTCCAGGGGTGTTAGAAAAGATGTGCGGTATTTTTGTCCCAAGTGTCCTAGCAAGCCTGCTTTGTGTTTCCAACCCTGTTTTGAGGTGTACCACACTGTGGTACACTACGAGAGGGCTTGAATTCTGTGTTGTGTTGGTAGGTAAGGGCTCTCTGGGTTTGTTGGTGGTAAAAGGATTTAGTAAATCTGTATAGTAAACTTGGCATGCTCTAGGTTTTTATGCACATGCTAGCAGTAGCTGTTTAGGTGTGCTGGCAGAGTGATACTTTTCTTTTTTTTGTGTTTTTTTTTGTGGAGTGGTTTTTCAGATTCAAGCCCCCCTATTGAGATCTAACATTTTGGCAGGTCCCTACTTCACTTATAACTAGGTATAGATGTTGTTAATAAAAAAAAAAAAAGAAGTTTGACAAGGCAAACAATGACAGTTTTTTTTCTGTATAGTAGTGATCTTTGATTTTTTATATAGGATTTGGCACTGGGTGAGCAGTGCAATGTAGCAGTAAAAACTTGTATGTAGGTTTGTTCTTAGTCTAAATCGAAAAACCACACTAGCACACGAGACTTGTATCTGCAGGGCAAGCCCTTGCAAAGGTTTTTACTGCGGTGGTGCCACCGCAGTAAAAACCTTTGCTAGGGCTTGCCCTGCAGATACAAGTCTTGTGTGGTTTTTCGATTCAGTTACTAGGAGGTTACCGTATCCTCCATTCACTGTGCACCGAGCAAAGCTATATACCTGCACAACGGGTGTGCGAGTGTCTACTCCAATTGTTCTTAGTCTAGGCATTCAGCTTTTGTGTTGAGCGATGGTGTTTTAGACCAGTTGTGTTATGGATAGCACTTCTATTGCGCTGGTGGTAAATAGCAAAATGAGGTGCTGGTTGGCGAGAGGGCACACAATAAAACTTGTGGTGCGTGATGAATACGTGGGATGATGTGCATCTCTAATGCTGATGCTACAAGTCTTTTATTTTACTGGCACCTCAAAAGCTCGTCTATCAGCGCAGTTATCTATAGTTTTGTCTGTATTTCTGAGCAACATTTGCATTTGTTTTTGTAGATTTAGGTATCTCTGGATTTGTGAGTATTTCAGCTGCTAATGCCCCAATCCTCATTGTTGCCACCTAAATTCCTAAACTTCTTAGGACACTTGCATAATTTATGGGCCAAATTTACTATGGTTTCTGTTGGAAAATGTATTTGTAAATGTGGTACAGATTTTGTCATTGGCGAAATAGTGTAGGAAGAAGCAAAGGAATTCGTATCGTAACACCACAGGACAGATGGAACTCAAAGACACTCCACTACAATATATCCGAATAGGTGAGTGAAATATATTTTGGGGTAGTAGCACCCAGATGCAGATCCATAAAGTGGTCCCAAAATTCCCTGGGAGATAAATCTTAACTTTGTATATTATCTTTTCCTTTATTTCAGACCAAAGCAGAGTTCTACAATGCAGAATGTGGCCAAAATTCTCCACGCAGTAAAGCATGAATGGCATCTCTGAATAGTTGAAGGTGTTTATTTTCAAGAAATCTTAGTTTTTGGGGGTTATTTCATCAGTAAGGGACAGTTTCAGATGAGATATGGATACATGCGCCTAAATTCACAGCCCCAATATTACGCATTGTCCCTGTTTTGGGATGTTTGGTGGCTGTGTTTCTATGTTTATGCATACATATGGGGTATCATTTTATTCAGGGGGACTTGCAGATTGTTATTGAGCAGGTTTTTGTTAGTTACCATGGAAACTTAGGGGGAAATCTAAGTTTGTATATCTTTTTTCCTTTATTTCAGACCAAGTCTTGTATTTCTACGAAGGACTGCGGCCACAATTCTCCATGTAGAAAAGTAAGAATGGCATCTTTGAATATCTAATGAAGTGTACTTTTCAAAAATATATGGTTTGTGGGGGTTATTTAACAGAAAAAGTGCAGTTTAGGATGAGAAAAGTTGAGAACCTCATATAAATTCGCAGCCCCAATATTATGCATTGTCCCTGTTTTGGGGTGTTTGGTGGCTGCGTCTCTATGTGTATCCATACATAAAGGGTATCATTTCATTCAGGGGAACTTGCAGATTGTTATTGAGCAGGTTTTTGGTAGTTACCATGGATAGTTAGGGAGAAATCTAGCTTTGTATATCTTTTTTCCTTTATTTCAGACCAAGTCTCGGACTTCTACGAAGGACTGCGGCCACAATTCTCCGGGTAGAAAAGCGAGAATGGCATCTTTGAATAGCTGAAAAAGTGTACTTTACGGTAATATATGGTTTGTGGGGGTTATTTCAGAGTTTGGGGGTGTTTAGACTGAAAAACCGCAAGTAGTACACATAGAGTGCAGCCCCCAGATTTTCAACTGCAATTGCCCTTATGCATTTCTCTTGTTTTGGGGTGTTTGGTGGCTGCGTCTCTATGTGTATCCATACATAGGGGGTATCATTTCATTCAGGGGGACTTGCAGATTGTTATTGAGTAGGTTTTTGGTAGTTACCATGGATAGTTAGGGAGAAATCTAGCTTTGTATATCTTTTTTCCTTTATTTCAGACCAAGTCTCGGACTTCTACGAAGGACTGCGGCCACAATTCTCCGGGTAGAAAAGCGAGAATGGCATCTTTGAATAGCTGAAAAAGTGTACTTTACGGTAATATATGGTTTGTGGGGGTTATTTCAGAGTTTGGGGGTGTTTAGACTGAAAAACCGCAAGTAGTACACATAGAGCGCAGCCCCCAGATTTTCAACTGCAATTGCCCTTATGCATTGCTCCTGTTTTGGGGTGTTTGGTGGCTGCGTCTCTATGTGTATCCATACATATGGGGTATCATTTCGTTCAGGGGGACTTGCAGATTGTTATTGAGCAGGTTTTTGGTAGTTACCATGGATACTTAGGGAGGAATCTAGCTTTGTATATCTTTTTTCCTTTATTTCAGACCAAGTCTCGGACTTCTACGAAGGACTGCAGCCACAATTCTCCGGGTAGAAAAGCGAGAATGGCATCTTTGAATAGCTGAAAAAGTGTACTTTACGGTAATATATGGTTTGTGGGGGTTATTTCAGAGTTTGGGGGTGTTTAGACTGAAAAACCGCAAGTAGTACACATAGAGCGCAGCCCCCAGATTTTCAACTGCAATTGCCCTTATGCATTGCTCCTGTTTTGGGGTGTTTGGTGGCTGCCTCTCTATGTGTATCCATACATAGGGGGTATCATTTCGTTCAGGGGGACTTGCAGATTGTTATTGAGCAGGTTTTTGGTAGTTACCATGGATACTTAGGGAGGAATCTAGCTTTGTATATCTTTTTTCCTTTATTTCAGACCAAGTCTCGGACTTCTACGAAGGACTGCAGCCACAATTCTCCGGGTAGAAAAGCGAGAATGGCATCTTTGAATAGCTGAAAAAGTGTACTTTACGGTAATATATGGTTTGTGGGGGTTATTTCAGAGTTTGGGGGTGTTTAGACTGAAAAACCGCAAGTAGTACACATAGAGCGCAGCCCCCAGATTTTCAACTGCAATTGCCCTTATGCATTGCTCCTGTTTTGGGGTGATTGGTGGCTGCGTCTCTATGTGTATCCATACATAGGGGGTATCATTTCATTCAGGGGGACTTGCAGATTGTTATTGAGTAGGTTTTTGGTAGTTACCATGGATAGTTAGGGAGAAATCTAGCTTTGTATATCTTTTTTCCTTTATTTCAGACCAAGTCTCGGACTTCTACGAAGGACTGCGGCCACAATTCTCCGTGTAGAAAAGCAAGAATGGCGTCTTTGAATAGCTGAAGAAGTGTACTTTACGGTAATATATGGTTTGTGGGGGTTATTTCAGAGTTTGGGGGTGTTTAGACTGAAAAACCGCAAGTAGTACACATAGAGCGCAGCCCCCAGATTTTCAACTGCAATTGCCCTTATGCATTGCTCCTGTTTTGGGGTGTTTGGTGGCTGCCTCTCTATGTGTATCCATACATAGGGGGTATCATTTCATTCAGGGGGACTTGCAGATTGTTATTGAGTAGGTTTTTGGTAGTTACCATGGATAGTTAGGGAGAAATCTAGCTTTGTATATCTTTTTTCCTTTATTTCAGACCAAGTCTCGGACTTCTACGAAGGACTGCGGCCACAATTCTCTGGGTAGAAAAGCGAGAATGGCATCTTTGAATAGCTGAAAAAGTGTACTTTACGGTAATATATGGTTTGTGGGGGTTATTTCAGAGTTTGGGGGTGTTTAGACTGAAAAACCGCAAGTAGTACACATAGAGCGCAGCCCCCAGATTTTCAACTGCAATTGCCCTTATGCATTGCTCCTGTTTTGGGGTGTTTGGTGGCTGCGTCTCTATGTGTATCCATACATATGGGGTATCATTTCGTTCAGGGGGACTTGCAGATTGTTATTGAGCAGGTTTTTGGTAGTTACCATGGATACTTAGGGAGGAATCTAGCTTTGTATATCTTTTTTCCTTTATTTCAGACCAAGTCTCGGACTTCTACGAAGGACTGCAGCCACAATTCTCCGGGTAGAAAAGCGAGAATGGCATCTTTGAATAGCTGAAAAAGTGTACTTTACGGTAATATATGGTTTGTGGGGGTTATTTCAGAGTTTGGGGGTGTTTAGACTGAAAAACCGCAAGTAGTACACATAGAGCGCAGCCCCCAGATTTTCAACTGCAATTGCCCTTATGCATTTCTCTTGTTTTGGGGTGTTTGGTGGCTGCGTCTCTATGTGTATCCATACATAGGGGGTATCATTTCATTCAGGGGGACTTGCAGATTGTTATTGAGTAGGTTTTTGGTAGTTACCATGGATAGTTAGGGAGAAATCTAGCTTTGTATATCTTTTTTCCTTTATTTCAGACCAAGTCTCGGACTTCTACGAAGGACTGCGGCCACAATTCTCCGGGTAGAAAAGCGAGAATGGCATCTTTGAATAGCTGAAAAAGTGTACTTTACGGTAATATATGGTTCGTGGGGGTTATTTCAGAGTTTGGGGGTGTTTAGACTGAAAAACCGCAAGTAGTACACATAGAGCGCAGCCCCCAGATTTTCAACTGCAATTGCCCTTATGCATTGCTCCTGTTTTGGGGTGTTTGGTGGCTGCGTCTCTATGTGTATCCATACATATGGGGTATAATTTCATTCAGGGGGACTTGCAGATTGTTATTGAGCAGGTTTTTGGTAGTTACCATGGATACTTAGGGAGGAATCTAGCTTTGTATATCTTTTTTCCTTTATTTCAGACCAAGTCTCGGACTTCTACGAAGGACTGCGGCCACAATTCTCCGTGTAGAAAAGCGAGAATGGCATCTTTGAATAGCTGAAAAAGTGTACTTTACGGTAATATATGGTTTGTGGGGGTTATTTCAGAGTTTGGGGGTGTTTAGACTGAAAAACCGCAAGTAGTACACATAGAGCGCAGCCCCCAGATTTTCAACTGCAATTGCCCTTATGCATTGCTCCTGTTTTGGGGTGTTTGGTGGCTGCGTCTCTATGTGTATCCATACATAGGGGGTATCATTTCATTCAGGGGGACTTGCAGATTGTTATTGAGCAGGTTTTTGGTAGTTACCATGGATAGTTAGGGAGGAATCTAGCTTTGTATATCTTTTTTCCTTTATTTCAGACCAAGTCTCGGACTTCTACGAAGGACTGCGGCCACAATTCTCTGTGTAGAAAAGCGAGAATGGCATCTTTGAATAGCTGAAGAAGTGTACTTTTCGGTAATGTATGGTTTGTGGGGGTTATTTCACATTTTGGGGGTGTTTAGATGGAAAAACTGCAAGTAGTACACATAGAGCGCAGTCCCCAGATTTTCAACTGCAATTGCCCTTATGCATTGCTCCTGTTTTGGGGTGTTTGGTGGCTGCGTCTCTATGTGTATCCATACATATGGGGTATTGTTTTATTCATGAGAAGTTTGTCTTTCAAATTGTCTGTGGTTTCAACATTTATAACAGTGTTGTTTTGTCAGATTTACATTTGATCCTGCGTCTAAGTTTACATTTTAGAGAAAAACTAAAAATGCAACAAAAAAGCTGTAAATTTCATGATGCGCTGGTAAAATGTATTTGAATTTTGAGTAAAAAATACAGCACCCCTACAAACCTGAAGGTCTGTTGTTTCTAAAAATACCAAACTTGAAGGGATAATTTAAATTTACATATAAGTTATGCTGCATCAACTGTTACATGTGCTTATCAACTTTGTTCTGGTGTAAAATTCTAGAAAATGCTGATTTAGTTTGGGGGTTACTCCTGGACAAAAAAAGTGGGTTACAGATACATATTTGGTATAGTTGGACTTGGCAGGATCACGGCTTTTACAAACACAAAAAAAATGCTCGTAAAATCACCTTTTCTGTGGAAAAAAACTCAAGATATACTCCATTTTTTAATAATTTTTTTTTTTTTACATATTTCACCAAAAATACACACTAAATCTCCAGAAAAGTTGCAAAATTACACTTGCATGTCAAAGTCCAATTTATAACGAAAAAAACAATATATCATTTTCCTAGTTTCATGGAGGTTTTCCTACAGAAAAACCTTGTTAAACTGAACAAGTACCAAATGCTTAAAAAACATCTGGCATTTCGCGTACCAGAAATGTGAAATTCTGCTGGCACATAAAGGGTTAAAGTACTTACGGACAATTCCACCATTTAGTCCTGAAATAGTAAGAGCTCTTGTAATGTGCTGTTCTTCAGCTAAAGGCTTCTCACAAAATGGAAGACAGGAAGTTCCCAGTTCAAAGGTTGAGATCCTCCCATGAAATTACACCATCCTGTAACCCTGATCTGACTAAACATTATATCTCACTACTACCACTAGGTGTCAGCATAACCTCACATTTTAGCTTACAGAATGCCCATATTAGTAGATGTGGGCAGAACACTCCCTGCCTGGCATAATTTATTATGTCACTACTTTTATAAACTACCACTATGCAGAAAATATAGAAAATATAGAAACAAGAAAATGAAATCCTGACTAATCTGAGACTAGAATTATAGCGTCAGTGATAGGTCTAAGATAAACTCTGGCAGTCCCATTTTTTGTGATTCTGACCTCCACCTTTCTGACCTTGCCGTCTTTACTTGGCAGTGTCCCACGGGCCACGCATTCCTGCCCTCTTGGTCATTTTTTAGCAGAACAACGTCACCCACTTTTATGTTTGGACGATCCTCAGTCCATTTCCTTCGGCGCTGCAATGTGGATAGATACTCCATCTTCCATCTTTTCCAAAAGGTGGCATTGCACTTGTTTCCACTGCTTCATGTGAACTTGTGTTGTGTTTAGTTCTGAAGAGGGAGCAGACAAAGGGCTTGTTTTTTGAGTCAACAACATTGCTGGGGTGAGTACCATAGGTGTATCCGGGTCTGAAGATACAGGGACTAAGGGCCTGGCGTTCATGATGGCTGTAACCTCTGCCATAAAGGTACTTAAAGTTTCATGGGTCAAGTGAGCAGATTTATTTTGTAACAACATAGCATCCAAGATTCGCCTGGCTATGCCTATAAGTCTTTCCCAGACACCGCCCATGTGAGAGGAGTGTGGAGGATTGAAGACCCATGTACATCCTCTATCATGTAGAAAGTTTTTCGGCTGTGTGTCACTAACACAAATTCCAAGTTCCTTGCAAGCTCCCACAAAGTTTGTTCCTCTGTCAGAACAGAACAGTTTTGCTGGGCCACGAACTGAGAAGAATATCCTCAAAGCGTTAATGAAGCTTGAGGTTGACATGGCTTCAAGTAGCTCTATATGTACAGCTCTGGTGGACAGAAAAGTGAAAAGAACTGCCCAGCGTTTGCTGTCCGCACTGCCTCCTCTGGTGCGGTGGGTTAACACTGACCAAGGACCGAACCCATCTAAACCTACATTTGTGAAAGGTGGTTCAGCAACCACTCTGTCCTTTGGTAGCTCTGCCATCTTTTGATTCTGTAGTTTCCCTCTCAGCTTGCGACATGCGACACATTTGTGTATGACTGCTGATACCAAGCGTTTGCCACCAAGGATCCAGAAACCTGCAGATCTGATTGCACCCTCTGTGATGTGGCGCCCTTGATGGACAACTTGTTCATGATAGTACCTAACAAGCAGTGTAGCAATGTGGTGATCATGGGGTATGATCATAGGCTGTTTCTCTCCCTCTGAAAGTTCAGCAAAAGACAAACGTCCACCTACTCTGAGCAACCCATTTTTGTCTAAAAAGGGGCTAAGCTTTCTAAGACGGCTTTGTTTTGGGAATGTCTTTTGTTTTGAGATGCAGTCAATCTCCATTTGGAAGTGTTTGGTTTGGACAGAAGAAATTATAACAGACTTTGCCTGAGAGAGTTCTTCTAAATCAACCAGCTCATAGAAACTTTTCCACCCTCTGACCTGGCCACTATGGGTTTCCCTCTGGAAGCTTTTAGAGACGTAGATGAGTTTGGCCAGGGTTTTAACTAGTACCTTCCAGGAAGAAAATCTCTCAAGGCAATGTGAGTGGAGAGTGGCTTGAGAAGCTTTAGTACTTAAACTTGTAATTTCAGTTCTGATTTCAGGGTCAACTTCAGGCTCTACAAGTGGGTACACGTTAGCGGTGTTCATGTTCTCACAGTGTGATTGGTACAAAAGGGATGGGCCCGAGAACCATATAGAGTTCTGTAGGCATGCTACTTGTGTAGGTCTACTGGCATAGTCTGCGGGGTTATGCTCTGTAGGTACATAGAACCACTGATCTGAGTGTGTGGATTGCCTGATTCTATTCACTCGGTTAGAAACATACTGGTAGAATCTCCTAGTGATGTTGCAAATGTACCCTAAGACGGTCTTACTATCGGTGAAGAATTTCACAGCATTAAAGTCAATGTCTAACTCACTTGAGATTAGCTCAAATATTTCGACTGCGAGTACAGCTGCACACAACTCTAAACGAGGAATCGTGTGAGCTGGTTTAGGGCTTAATTTGGACTTTCCCATCACAAATCCTACTTGGTATACATTTTCTGCGTCAATTACTCTCAAGTAAGCTACTGCACCTATAGCTGTGGTGGATGCATCTGAGAAAATGCACAGCTCCTTTCTGTAAGCTGTAGATAGAGATGTGGGAACATAGCATCTGTCTATCTTTAGGTGCTCTAATGCTTGCAAAGATTCTTTCCATTGAACCCACTTTCATAATTTCTCTTGTGGAAGCAATGCATCCCAATAATTTTTACCAGATGACAGTTCACGAACCAAGGCCTTGCCTCTTATCGTCACAGGTGATACAAACCCTAAGGGATCGTAAAGGCTATTCACGGTGGATAAAATGCCTCTACGTGTAAAGGGTTTTTCCTCTGAGGAAACTTGAAAAACAAAGTTATCTGCTTCTAAATCCCAACATAGGCCTAAGCTTTTCTTCAAGGGGAGAGTATCTGTACCTAGGCAAAGGTCTTTGAGGTCCTTAGCTCTGTCTGCTACAGGGAAGGCTTCCATTACCTTTTGGCTGTTAGAAGCGATTTTGTGAAGACACAGATTGGATTTTGCCAGCATTTTTTTTGCCTTACTGAGGGTAGAGATAGCGTCTTCAGGTGTGCTAGCAGAAGCAAGTCCATCGTCTACGTAGAAGTGTCTCAATACGAAATGTTTGGCTTCTTGCCCATAGCACTCTGCGTTTTTCAGGGCGGTCTTTTGCATGCAGTATATAGCGACCGCAGGAAAAGGGCTGTTGCTGAATACGTGTACCTTCATTCTGTACTCGGCAATTTCTTTGCCTATGTCATTGTCCTTGTACCAGAGAAAACGCAGGAAGTCTTTGTGGTCTTCTCTGACAAGGAAGCAATAAAACATTTGCTGCACATCTGCTGTGAAGGCGACCGAGCAAAGTATTGTTCAGGTCGGGCCACGTAACAGTACATCGTTTAAAGAAACTCCGTCATACTCTGCGCTGGAGTCAAAAACTACTCTGATCTGGTTGGGTTTGTGTGGATGGTAAACACCAAACATTGGTAGATACCAATGTTCCTTACCAGTTTCAAGTGGTCCTGCTACTTCGGCGTGGTCATTGACTAACATTCTTTCAATGAATTCAGTGAAATCTCTTTTTACTTTTGGTTTTCTCTGCAGTGTTTTGCTAAGTGAATGCAAACGTTTCACGGCTTGCTCCCTGTTGCAGGGCAAAGCACGCCTGGGTGTGCGAAAGGGGAGGGGGGTCACCCAACTGTGATTGTTATCTTGGTAGGCCTACCTATCCATAATCTGCAAGAAGAATTGATCCTCTATAGAGAGGGTCTGCTTATCATCATCTTTAGTTTTCTGGAACACTGCAACCCCTAGACCTCAACATTGTAACCGACTTCTTCTTTGCCATATGCTATAGAAGAGTTCCAGTGTTGTGTTGGGCTGTCAAATTTTTCTTTGACAATGAAGCTGTTGTAACATGGACTAAGAAAAGATGGGCGTCCATTTGTTAACACAGATGTCCTTAAAGTCCTAATGCTGTCAGGCCGGTGCCCTGTTCCCAGACAAACTTCTCCTACAACGACCCACCCCAGGTGTAGTCTCTGTGCATAGGAGGTAAGGTCCATTGATTTGCTGGCTCACTTTGTGTACCTGCAAGATGTCTCTCCCAAGAAGTAGAAGGATAGAAGCGTCTGGCTCTACAGCTGGAACAAGGTGAGCAATTGAGCTAAGGTGACGGTGATGATGGGCTACTTCAGGAGAGGGGATCTCTGTTTTGTCGTCGGGTATCATGTCACACTCTATTAGGGTAGGAAGTGGCAACTGCACTTTCTTATTGAAGGACTCAATGGTAAAGTCAGTAGCTCTTCTCCCTGTGGTATCAATTATCCCTGCACATGTCCTAAGAGTGTATGGAGCTGTACTTGCCTTAAGGTTAAAGATGTCAAAAAAGTCTGACTTTGCAAGGGATCTGTTGCTCTGCTCATCTAGCACTGCATACATTTTCACTGCTCTTTCTCTCTTGCCACTGGGGAACACCGTTACTAAACAGATTTTAGAGCACGATCATGCACTCTTGCCTCGGCCACATACTTCGGTGCAATTAGACATTACTGAGGAGAGTGGAGTCTCTCGTTGCTCCCTGTCCTGATTTTTCACGGGTTCTATGGTCTCTAGTGGAGCAGGAGCAGGGCCAGGGTGCAAAGCTGTGATATGTCTCTCACTGCCACATTCTGTACATTCTACAGGTGTTTTACAGTCTTTGGCAATGTGATAAGTAGATCCACAGCACCTGAAGCAGATGCCAATTTGTTTAAGGAAGGACATTTGCTCTGCAATAGGTTTGCTTCTAAAGCCCTTGCATTTCTTTAGTGAATGTGTTTTTTTGTGTATTGGCCAATGTTTATCAGGGCTTTCTATTGCGTGTACCTTGTGGATTTTTCTACAGTCTGTGGCTTCTGAAGGTACAGCTGTTTTGTGTGTGGACACAGAGGTCTTCCCTTGAGGTCTGTGAGATCGTTCAGGCCTATGTGACTGATTGCTGCTGGTTGTAAAGGCGAAACTGGGATTGCTTCGGATTTTCGCTTGCTGTCGTACAAATCTGGAGAATACAGAAAAAGGGGGAAAGGCAACTCCATGATCTTCTTTAAATTTACCTCCTACAGACATCCACTTGTCTTGTAAATTTGAGGGAAGTTTCTCTACTATTGGATTGGTACCTCTGGCTGTATCTAGATATGAAAGTCCTGGCAGGTAGCCATCCTCTTTGGCATATTCTACCTCTAGCAGAAGATCACTCAGCTCTTGTAGTCGCACATTATCTCTGTAGCCCAACTTAGGAAAGACTTCAAGCTTTCGCAATAGTGCTCCTTCGATTGCCTCTGAGGAACCATATGTTTCTTCTAGCCTTTTCCAGGCCATGTCGAGTCCTGCTGCAGGATTGAGAAGGTTTGCTCTTCTCATCCTCTTTGCATGTTCTGTTGACTCCGCACCAAGCCATTTTATCATCAAATCAAGCATTTCTGCTGGTGCTAAGTTCAGACCTCTGGTGGCATTCAGAAAGGAGGATTTCCAGGCCCAATAGCTTTCAGGACTGTCGTCAAATTGGAGAAAGCCTGAGCTAACCATGTCCTTACGGATGAGATATTTGGTAATATCAGCTGCACATTGTTGTTCATACATGTAATCTTTGGGTTGAAGTGGTGGGGACAGTGGTGGGGCTCTGGTGCTTGATTTTTGGTTTGCCGGCAGCTGCTGGTGTCACGTGGTCAATTGGACTCATTCAGGGGACCTGGGGAACTCGGCTTGAATTTCTCTGCTTCAGGTTTAAAGGACTGTTCTTTTGTATGCACACTCACTCGTACGATCTACAGGGGAAAGAAGTTTTCCTGGGACCTCTGGGTCTTCATATGATTTCTCGCTTCCTGGATGGCTTGTTGCCTAATATGCGGAAACCTTTGCTTCAGCCACCGTAACTGCTGTCTGACGCTGCAGGATGAGCAGTCTTGATTCTAGCTCTGCTTCTTCTCGCGCTACAGCGGCTTTCTTAGCTGCCATCTCCTGGATCATCCTGGCTTCCTTTTCTGCGAACTGTACGCTGGCTGCTAGGGAACTAGCTGAGGATGTCTTGCTAGATTGTGAAGATCTGGACACATGCGACTGTGCATCATCTTTCTGGGAACTGGGAATGTTCTCCTTGGTCTGCTCGGTCGGCAGTTGCACATCATCTGCCTGATACTTTGTTCCTGATCTAAGACTCATGCTGCAGTAATGACGTCTCTGTATATTTCAGACTGCTGCGCAGATTGTCCTTTTACTGTTCTGCTTCGCGTTATTGAGCAGTTGTATAACGCTAGTCAGACAGTCTAACAATAAGTAATCCAGCATTAAGACACATGAGACCTTGAGTCCGTAAGGATCTTTGTTGAATTACACTTTACTGTAAAGCTGCAACATAAACAAATACAGAATGCACAAATCAGTACACATAACATCACACAGCAGCACCTTAAGCACTATGTATCCATAGGTTAAAGTACTTACGGACAATTCCACCATTTAGTCCTGAAATAGTAAGAGCTCTTGTAATGTGCTGTTCTTCAGCTAAAGGCTTCTCACAAAATGGAAGACAGGAAGTTCCCAGTTCAATGGTTGAGATCCACCCATGAAATTACACCATCCTGTAACCCTGATCTGACTAAACATTATTGCTCACTACTACCACTAGGTGTCAGCATAACCTCACATTTTAGCTTACAGAATGCCCATATTAGTAGATGTGGGCAGAACACTTAGACTTCATACTTCGTCAGATTAAAGCTACCGAAGTGCAATGTTAGCCTATGGGGACCTTCCAGAGCACTTTTCTAAGTTTTTTTTGATCGAATAAAAATCATTAGATCGATCGCTTAAAATCGTTCGAATTGTTCGATCCGAAGGGTTCGATGGAAGCTTTTGCGCTAAAATCCTTCGAATTCGATATTCGAATTTGAAGGATTTTACTTCGAGGGTCGAATTTGAGGGTTTTTTAACCCTCGAAATTCGAACCTTGATAAACCTGCCCATAGTGTATATATATATATATATATATATATATATATATATATATATATATATATATATATATATATATATATGTGTGTGTATATATGTGTATATGTATGTATGTATATATGTATATGTATGTATATTTGTATATATGTATGTATGTATGTGTATATATGTATATATCTATATATATATATATATATCTATATATATATATCTATCTATATATATATATATATATATATATATATATATATATTCAACTACAAGAGGTCCTCTGCACTCAACCCATTATCAATATATTTAAGACAGCGACATTTTGTGCATACTGCTACTAAAAAATGCCTTACCCTTTAAACAACACAGGGATTGTTTGTCCATATATTGCAATATATTATATATACATATATTGCGTATATACTCGTGTATAAGCCGACCCGAGTATAAGCCGAGGTACCTAATTTTACCTAGGAAAAGTGGGAAACTGTATTGACTCGTGTATAAGCCTATACTATATACCGCTACTTGCTATATAATTGAAACAGAAAGTTATCAAAGATCGGTGCGCTCACATTTGAAAAAGTTAATTTAAAAAGTTAAGTTAATCATATACAGCTTTATGCCACAGATTCTGCACAGACACACACACACAGCAAAAAAACAAGGTGCAAGGGCAAAAGCAAATGTGTATCAGCTCAAGTGCAACAATACAACAGACACAATCCAGAAATCACATTATCTATATCTGCTTTCTTTAACCTTATCTATAGCATTTCAAAAAGCCTACCTGGATGTTGCTGAACTACATCTCCCTGCAACACCCAAATAACTTAAAGGTGCAGATAAGCATGCGTGAAAGCATGACAGGAATCAACTCCCCCTTCGTCGGGTCCTTGCTGTCCTCCAGCCTCTTAGCCCTACCATCATGGCATTGCTATCCTGCGTATACCTGGATCCTATATTGGGCGCAGGTAAAGACACCTATTCCACCGCTCTCTGTATAATTATGAGCACTGGCACTGTCCCCATTCTGCCATGCACTGATAGTTGCCTGAACCTCAGGCTGTACTTACAGGAAGATGTGAAGACGTTTATGTTCCTGGGCAGGCCGGTGAGGCCCCAGTCCGACTGCATCTACTTCGCCATTCTGAACCTAACTGCAGTTGGAAGAAAGCGGTCGCACTCAGGCCGCAAGCGTGGTGCTTCCGTTTCCGGTACCTCGAGTACCAGGGCAGTGTCAGTAGTTTCTGTCGGCATCTGGCATCAGAACCGGAGGCAGCATCAGTGGCGAGTCTGCTACTGCCTGGCCTGAAGTTAACGGAAGGAGGAAAATTCTGGGGGGGGCAATCCATTGGACCAGGACCCTAAACCCAGGTGGGCCATAGCCTAGGGTGCCTTGTGGGAACGGTCCTTCTCGCGTCTGCTGTTCTGACGGATCCTGTTTGTTGGTGCACACGGTCTGTTGCTGCCAAGGAGGGAGCGCACAGATCTTTGACTCACGTATAAGCCGAGGTAGGTTTTTCCAGCACATTTTGGGTGCTGAAAAACTCGGCTTATACGCGAGTATATACGGTATTTAAGCTGGCCAACTACGTCAAAGTCATCCCATATCTGGCCAGTCCAACGCTTAATTTTCATCTGATTCATTAAGAATTCAATTGCTTAATTATACATTTTACAAAGGGACTAAGTTTTACCTGCAACTTACTAGCTGCTTTCAAAGTAAACCTCCATACTTGGCTGCCCTTTTATTAGACACCAGTGGGATCACCTGACTATAGCTGGGAAGGGTTTTTAAAAAATAGTGGTGAGCACAACTTTCCCTTGTTTGTTATAGTTATACAGGAGCAGTGACCAGCTCCATGTTGTAGCTCCCACCCTTCCCAGCTATAGTCAGGTGATCCCACTGGTGTCTAATAAAAAGGCAGCCAAGTATGGAGGTTTACTTTGAAAGCAGCTAGTAAGTTGCAGGTAAAACTTAGTCCGTTTGTAAAATGTATAATTAAGCAATTGAATTCTTAATGAATCAGATGAAAATTAAGCGTAGGACTGGCCAGATATGGGATGACTTTGACGTAGTTGGCCAGCTTAAATATATTGGAATATATGGACAAACAATCCCTGTGTTGTTTAAAGGGTAAGGCATTTTTTAGTAGCAGTATGCACAAAATGTCGCTGTCTTAAATATATTGATAATGGGTTGAGTGCAGAGGACCTCTTGTAGTTGACTATATGTATTTTGTGGTCACACCCTCATTGCACCCCCGCCTAATGGTTTTAAAAAATAGTGGTGAGCACAACTTTCCCTTGTTTGTTAAATATATATATATTTATATTGTGGGGGTTCACTCGCTGGTAGGCTGCAAAAGAGGCGACTTCACACACCAGGATCGGTTTAAGGGCTTCCTGCACGCGTTTATTTTCCAGCAGCTGCAGAAATTTCCTCTCGCAGGGGGAAGGTAACTGAAAAACAGCAGTTTAACAGAAATATCCAGCCTCCTGGCTAACACAAAATAAATGCTTTGCTTTCTCTCCTGTAGCTGAGAATACCAGCAGTTTGTCTCATACACATTCAGCACTGCTGCTCAGCATCAGGTGTACTAAATAGGCCTAGGGCCTCTTGAAAACCTGGCCTACGGATTTGGGAATCCGCCCCACCCTACTCTTGCAGGTTCCCAGTAAGACCAGTCCCGGATCATCAATTACAAAAACCTTGCAGAGAGACATAGTGTTTCTCTGCTAAGAGCACTACTGGTCTCTCTCTCAGTAACAATATCTGAGAATCCGTGGCCCAACATACATACCATCAATCACTTTTCCCCAGGAAACTGGGGACATTTTTGTCACTGTACCACAATATATATGGTGTATATGGCATACTACAGTATATGTATGTGTACTACATACTACAGCATATGTATGTGGTCTCCCACCACAAAAATCTATTTTGAGATTCCCTAAGCTTCAGGGAAATAAATTTAGTCACACCATCATTATTCCAAGCCAAAAATGTTTTTTAGGCTATTATACGACATGTCTTGTACAGACAAAGAGTTGTATATCTACTGGCAAATTCTGTCAGGCCTTTGTGCTTATCATAACATTGATTCACAGAGCATTTGTGAACATATATTAAGACAGGGCAACAGATGTAGTTATAAAATGTCCATTTAACTTTGCAAGATGAGGTATCAGATCTTACAACTAATGCATCATGTTCTAAAAGTTCCCTCATGTTTACAACAGAATGCCTTCAGGCCCTAGGTGTTTCTACAGATATTAACCTACTTATGATTGTCAGCCCCTAAAAGGGTTAGATATTTGAACTTTCACTTTCCTTTCTTCAGCTAAGGATATTGTGCCCAACATATCCAGTTGATCTTACCTTATTATTTAACTTGGGTCTTGCATTTCTATATCATTTCTGTATCATTCTGCAAAGGATTTATTATATCAGCAAATTACAAAAACATTGCTTGTAGAGCTAATTGTAATGAATCTCTACAGAGGCTAGTCTATCCTCGCTATGGATACATACACACAGGACTTAAGTTCTCTCTCCTATGAAAGGTGTTTAATAACCCTACAGATTTGAGCTCATTGTCCATTAAATTTGCTTGTCTTCTATCCACAGTTTATCAGCAATAAAAACAGTACTCTCTAATTTCTGGCCCTTTGTTATGAGGGATCACATTTGTTATGAGTTATAACATTATCCTTAGATATTAACTTTATTAATAATCTTATTATTATTATTTTAACCAAATTGATTGGGTTAATTTTATAGTGAATGTTACAATACAGGTAGCTAGATGTTATGAATGATTTAGTTCTAGAAACTATAGCCTTATTGTCTGATACTTCCACCTTGAGATGATGTATCTATTTCTCAATGACATTTATTGTTACAACTTTCATTCTTAGTTTATTAGACAACTAAGGCTTAAACTGCATCTTGTCACTTAATATTACTCTGCTTTTATCAAAGAGTATTTCCTTATTCTTAGGATTGTCATCCGCAGACTCCCGGTAAAAAATCTAACTTCCCTGTTCAGCTAATCCCCTTCCTGTGATGTCACACTGCTCCTCACTGTCCAATCAGCACTGACCTGTGCTTGCTCCCACTTCTTAAAGGCACAAGCACGTCAGAAGGGAAATGCTAAAATGTGGATGTAGTGGTAAAATAAAATTTGACAGCGTATCTTTGGGAGGCTGATGCTTAACCTATACGCTGTTGCAAGGTGGCAATCTTGTTTGCAGGTCATAGATTCCTGCAAACACTTCTGTCTTATTCACATCACATCACATCTTATTTCTAAAATGTCCATGATCTTTTAAAAGCTCATGTACTTCTGCCACATTTGTAAAAAAAATTTTTTATCTTTTTTTAAATTTAAACGTTAAATTTGTGAAGGCCTCAAAACCAAATGTTTTATTCTTGAATGTGCTTTATACTTTACATGGTATCAACAATTAAAGTATAAAAGCATACATAAACATGACTTTTTATGGAATGTTGCTTTGATGCATATTAAACATATAGGGGCATATTTATCAAGGGTCGAATTTCTAATTGAAAAAATGATGATATTCGAATTCAAAAAGACAAACCAAAATTTATTAAAACTAGATCAGTTTTCGATCGAATCAAATTCGAATCATACGAATAGAAGTAATAGCACATTTGCTCAAATTCAATTCCCAAAAAAACTTTGATTTCTCAAAGTCCACCGGTTGACTCCAAATAGGTTCTAGGAGATCCCCCATAGGCTAAAACAGCAATTCGGCAGGTTTTAGATGGCGAATGGTAGAAGTCGAATTTCCAAAGAGACAGTACATGATAAATTTCGATATTTGAATTTTCGATTGTTTCAAATTGAAACGAATTTGGACAATTCCCTAGTCGAAGCACTCAAAAATTTGCTTGAAATTCGATTAATTTATTTGAATTTTCACTTCAACTTTTCATAAATCTTCCCCATAGAATAATTAATTCTATATATTTGTAAACCTGACTAAAATATAAATAATGACAATAAAATATATATTGTTCACACAATATTAAAATATATTCCTATAGTGAGGGTCAAACATAGAGAAAATGTAGAACTAAAATAAAAGTAAATTCATGCATGGAATCGTTTATGTGGAATGCTTGGAACTGCTGGGTTTTTTATGTAATTTGGATCACCTTATGCCTACTAAACCATTTAAATAAACCCAATAGAATTGTTTTACCTTCAGAGATTGCAGAGATGCTAGCTTAGTCACCATCGGGTGCAAAGTGTTGTTGTATTATTTCAGAGAAATACAGAAATAATTTTCTATAAAAAATAAATAAAGAGAACAATATGCTTAAAACTGAGTCTATGGGAGATAGCCTTTCTGTCCAATATATCTAAATATATTTAAACTTATTATCTGCTGATTTATAAATCATTACCCCATGAACAATGTAGGTCTCTATAAAATTATATTGCATAAAACAGCTCACATGTAAATCCCTGCTTCATGTAAATAAACAATTTTCATAATAACATACTTTTTTTAGTAGTATGCACCATTGGGTAATCATAAATAGTAAATTGCCGCCTGAGGGCTGCCGCCATGCATACTTAGACTCACGGTACACACAAACAAACCAAACAAACCATACATGTTAGGTCACATGAATCAATTAACTTACAGATCTCTGTCTTTTGCTTGAGGTGACCATGTAACTTGTATTGTTACATGGTATGTAAAACCGACGTTTCGAAAAAAGGTCCCAACAGGCACGAATGGCCCAAAACATGACATGTATGGTAGTCAGTGAATAAATACTTTTTCACAGCATTTTGCTTTGAAGTGCTCTCCTTGAACCAATTGTTTAAACAAGTTTTTTCACCTCAAGACCTTGGTGCTGTTTTTTTTCTGTGAGTGCGACTTCTACTTACAGATATTACTTTACTATTTTGTGGTCGGCACCCAGGCAGAATATACTGAACTATCGTGAGTGCCGGTAAGCTGTCTTATTAATTTGATATAAACTATCTGTTGCTTAAGTATTCATTTTGGGGATATTGTTTTCATTTAATAGATTAAATACATTCTAAAATAGTGTGTTTCTTAATAAGTGTGTAATTTGTTTAATCTTTTTTTTTGTAATCAAAGTTTTGTTTATTGAACAAATATAGAAAATAACATGCATGAAGCATACAGAGTATAGTAATCAAGAAATATGATCAAGTAGTTTACAAATAGTATTCTCGTATACATCACGAATAACAACAAATCATAAAAATTACTAACCATTGATATTATGTATTCGACTAGATTGGTGACCAAACATTCCCTCAATGCTGCTTTATTGACATCACCTTCAGAACCATATAAACAAGCAAGATCGACTTTATTTGTTTCTTCCATAAATAGGTGCGGGATCCAGCCATATCCATAAAGGTAAGTTATAATACCGTAAATTTGAACATTTTTAGAACAGATAAAAGTAACGGAAAAGACATATCCCTCCTGTCAGCCCATTGCTTGTTAGTCTATCTGCGCAATATACTCTCTCCAAGGAAGCCAGATGGCCATATAATTATTATATTTATTATTCAAAGAAGCTGTCAACTCCTCCATGAGACAGATATCATTAACTATTTGAAACCATTTATCTTTACAAGGAAGAGTAGTAGTCCACCATAACAAGGGTATTTGAGATTTGGCTGCTATTAATAACTGTCTCAGTAAATCACGTTTGGAAGAGTTCACAGGTTCAAAATTGTGAAAAAGTAGGATAGCTGGTGCATCCCAATTAACCGGTTCCCCAATAATGTTAGAACAAACCTCAATTACAGTATTCCAGTATGAATGTAGTAAAGAACATTTGAACCATAAGTGTTCCAGTGTACCAGGTTCTACCTTACACCTCCAACATAAGTCATTGTCTATCAAGCCCATTTGTTTAAGAACTACTGGCGTCCTATACCATCTGGATAATAGTTTATAAGAGGATTCTTGCAATCTATTACTAATGGAGCATTTATTGACATTCAAAATAATTCTATCCCAGTCCCCATCAGTCAGTGTAATATTAAGGTCCTTCTCCCATTTCTTGGTAAAAACAGGGTAATCCGGGTATTTCCTATTAAGAAGTAATCTATATAATAATGATAGCCCATGTTTCAGGGGGGCTGAAATTATACACAATTGCTCAAAATCAGTTAAAGGTCTAGTTAAAGACCCTTTAGATTGAAGCGATTGTAGAAAATGTTTTACTTGGTAACCTCTCCACTCATCTCTCTTATGCCAGTTATCTTTTATTCCCTCACCTGGACTGAGGAGGCACAGGAGATGTCTAATCAGAGGGTTAGACATGCCAAAAGCAGTAACATATCCTGTATCTAAACAACCCGGCGGGAACTCTACATTATTAGATAAAGGTGTCAGAGGGGAAGGGTAGGGTGTTAGCTGGTATTTACTATTAAGCCTATGCCAGACTGTTAAACTATTACCAAGAAAAACATGCGTCTTCGCCGCTGGAGCGATGTGTTCTTTACTTATCCATGGTAGGCTAGCCAAAGTATGGCCTGTCCATAGATTGTCTATGTTACGCCATTGAATCGGCGAATTTGGTTTAGTATATTCCAATATTAGAGAAAGGATCGCTGCCTGATCGTAGGATTCAAAATCTGGCATGGCAAGACCTCCCTTCAGTTTTTGTTGGTATAGGGTTCTCCTGTTCAGTCTCCCCCTATTCGATTGCCAAATATAAGAAAATATCATACCATTCAAATCTTTAAAAAATGTTTTAGAAACTGCTATAGGAAGAGTCGAAAACAAATAGATAAATTTGGGTAGAATACTCATTTTAATACTATTAATTCTGCCCTTCCAAGTAAGATTTTTCTTCCCCCATCGCATAAGAGTAAGTTTAGTTTCTTTGAGAAGTGGTACATAATTCAAGTCAAAAAGATCTTTAGGGTCTGCTGAAATGTATACTCCCAGATATTTAATCATTTTGTCTTGCCATTTGAACGGAAAGGAATCTCGAAGTTGTTTTTGAAGGTCTGGGGTGAGATTTATCGATAAAGCTTCTGATTTCCCCATATTAATTTTGTAATTGGATAACCTCCCATATAAATGAAGCTCCTTTAAAATATTAGGTAGGGAAACAACCGGATTAGAAACCAATAACAGTAAGTCATCAGCAAAAACCGCTGCTTTATGATTCTGAAGAGGAGATTGCAAACCTGAAATATCCACATTTTTTCGTAGTGCCACTAATAAGTACTCCATACAGATCACATAAAGCAATGGGGACAATGGGCATCCTTGGCGGGTACCATTTCGGATATTGAAGGGTGTCGACAAGATTCCATTAACCCTAACCTGCGCTGAAGGTATAGTGTAAAGAGACATAATTTTGTCTATAAATAATTTAGGTAATTCCAGTGTTTCCAATGCTAGCTCCAAAAAGTCCCAACCAACTCGGTCAAACGCCTTCTCCGCATCTGTAGAGAGCAATAAGGATGGCATTTTCTTATTGCTGTTCCAAATCATTCCATTAATTACCTTAATTGTATTTTCTTTAGCCTCTCTCCCTTGTACGAAACCCACTTGATCTCTGTGTATGCAATGTGGGAGAGTCGGTTTCAATCTTTGTGCTAAAATTTTAGTAAAAATTTTAAGATCTAAATTTAAGAGTGAAATAGGCCTATAGTTTCCACAAATTGTGTGATCTTTATCAGGTTTTGGGATAAGTGATATATGGGCTAACAAAAAGTCGGAGTTCAATGGAGATTCCTTGGAGACAGCATTAAAAAAAGGGAGTGAGACCGGTACAATATTTGATTCACATAATTTATAAAATTTAGCAGTATAGCCGTCTGGACCAGGTGCTTTGTTTAGTTTCAATTTTTTAATAGCGTCTTGTATCTCAGGTCCCGTAATAGGATCCGCAAGGGATTGTTTATAGTTGTTGGGTATGCGAGGGAGTGCATTCGAATCCAAATAAATTTTAATCGCTTCTCTTAAAGTAGCTTTCCCTTTTACGGAAAGTGTGTTGAGATTATACAGGCGTTCATAATACTCTTTAAAAGTTTCTGCTATTTTATTGGGGGTCCAATGTAAATTCCCTGTCGAGTCTCTAATCTGTCTAACGTTAAAAAAGTAAATTCATGCATGGAATCGTTTATGTGGAATGCTTGGAACTGCTGGGTTTTTTATGTAATTTGGATCACCTTATGCCTACTAAACCATTTAAATAAACCCAATAGAATTGTTTTACCTTCAGAGATTGCAGAGATGCTAGCTTAGTCACCATCGGGTGCAAAGTGTTGTTGTATTATTTCAGAGAAATACAGAAATAATTTTCTATAAAAAATAAATAAAGAGAACAATATGCTTAAAACTGAGTCTATGGGAGATAGCCTTTCTGTCCAATATATCTAAATATATTTAAACTTATTATCTGCTGATTTATAAATCATTACCCCATGAACTATGTAGGTCTCTATAAAATTATATTGCATAAAACAGCTCACATGTAAAACCCTGCTTCATGTAAATAAACAATTTTCATAATAACATACTTTTTTTAGTAGTATGCACCATTGGGTAATCATAAATAGTAAATTGCCGCCTGAGGGCTGCCGCCATGCATACTTAGACTCACGGTACACACAAACAAACCAAACAAACCATACATGTTAGGTCACATGAGTCAATTAACTTACAGATCTCTGTCTTTTGCTTCCACATTTCTTTCTGTTATTTCTGTAGTATTTCTGGTCAGGTGATCAAGAAATGGTGGTTCAAGGCAGGAGATGTAAAAGGGCAATATTTACTTAAATAATAAATATAAATATATATATATATATATATATATATATATATATATATATATATATATATATATATATATATATATATATATATATATATACACATATAGAACAGGACAGCACCTATCTTCAAAAATATTACAATATTTGATTCACATAATTTATAAAATTTAGCAGTATAGCCGTCTGGACCAGGTGCTTTGTTTAGTTTCAATTTTTTAATAGCGTCTTGTATCTCAGGTCCCGTAATAGGATCCGCAAGGGATTGTTTATAGTTGTCGGGTATGCGAGGGAGTGCATTCGAATCCAAATAAATTTTAATCGCTTCTCTTAAAGTAGCTTTCCCTTTTACGGAAAGTGTGTTGAGATTATACAGGCGTTCATAATACTCTTTAAAAGTTTCTGCTATTTTATTGGGGGTCCAATGTGAATTCCCTGTCGAGTCTCTAATCTGTCTAACGTTGGCTTGAATTTGTTTATTTTTTAGTGCTTTAGCCAATAATCTACCCGTTTTATTGCCATGTTCAAAGTATTTTTGTCTAACTTTAGATAGGACATGTTTAATTTGGTCATTAAGTAGTTTATGTAATTCTAATCTAGCCATTGTCAGTTGGTGCAGTAAGTCAGTAGACTGAGTAATTTTGTGTTTCTCCTCTAGATGTAGAATCTGATCCATCAATTTTTGTGTCTGCTCCTGTCTCGCTTTTTTCAACCTGGACCCATGTTTAATCAAAATTCCCCTTGCCAAGCATTTTAATGCCTGCCATTTGGAATGTAATGTTGCTGGATCTGTCTGTAGGGCTTCTCTATAAGTTGATAAAGTAACCTGGAGTTCCGTAATACAATCTATATCATCCAGTAGCGATTCATTCAATTTCCACCTCCAAGGAGTGCATGGTTTGTGGGGTATCCGCAATATTAATTTTGTACTGCGGCATGCTCAGACCAAATAATACTATGTATTTTTGAGAAGGAAATCCAATCAAGATGCTGTTGTGACATCAGAATATAGTCTATCCTAGAATAAGTTTGTCTAGCATTAGAGAAAAAAGTATAATCCTTTTCATTTTCATGAAAACATCTCCAGGTAATCTACTAATCTAGCACGACTTAAAGTTCTCTTAACCTTGTTTAAAATAGCATATGAAAAAAAATACCATAACCCTAGTCAGGGTGGATGAGAATAGAGAATGTCCATTGTTCTTGTCAGCCGTCCGGTTTGTGGCACTTTTCTGGTGTCATTTTGTTCTTTTTCTTCTTACTTTTATCGGGCAATTCCGGGATAGCAGGAGCCAATGTAAGTTTTTCCCATTCTGACAGGTCTGGTTCCTCAATACCACATATTCTGCAAAATTGGGATACGTCATCAGGATTTGAGAGCGACGCCGTTCTTCCTTCATTGGATACTTGTATACCAAAGGGATATGTCCAGCGATATAGAAGCCCCTTATCTTTCAGCTTCAGAAGGAGTGGTTGGATAGATCTGCGCTGTTGCAATGTATACCAGGAGAGGTCTTGTAGGATAATAACCTCCGAGTTCATGAACGAAACGGATCTCAATTTCCTAGCTTTAGCTAGGATTTCCTCCTTCAGTCCAAATCTGGTAATACAACAGATAACATCTCTGGGTTTATCCTTGGGGGTACCCCTGGGTTTGAGTGCTCTGTGTGCTCTTTCCAAATCAATATCAAATGAAGTTGGTTTGTCTAACACTTGCCGAAATAGTTGTGACACAATATCCATAAGGTTTTCCCCCTCAGGCTGTTCCGGGATTCCCCTGAGACGGAGATTATTGCGTCTCCCTCTATTGTCTAAATCATCTAGTCTCCTCTGCATTGTGGCAATGACTTTTGTGTAATGCATATTAGCAGCAGTCAGGGCCTCCACCGTGGTTTCCACACAGTCATTTCTAGTTTCAATTTCTATAACACGTGAGTGTAGAGAGGCCATCTCCGTTTTTATGCCAGCTATTTCCTCCTTAAGCGTGCTTTTAAACTGTGTAATCATGTCAGCTAAGTCCGTTTTAGTAGGAAGTGATTTTAAATGCGCAATTGTAATCTGTTCAGAACTTACAGATTCGCTGTCGGACTCATCTGCGGGACTTCTAGCACGCCGTGGCGCCATCTTGGATCCCTGATGACACTGTTCAGAGTCTGTCGAGGTGAAGAACTGCTTCAATAAGCGCTGTGAGTCTTTCGCTTTAACGCTCCTGCATTCCTCTCCACCATATCCTTTAGCTTTACCATGTTTGCCCATGATTCAAATCCACTGCAAGCGGGACACCGGGTCTGGGTTAATTTGTTTAATCTTGTCCTAAATTGTCACTTGCCTTTAAAGGAATACAAGGAAAAGGAAATCAAGTTCACTGTTTTTGATTGTTAAAAGAAATCTAACAAAAGTTTACAATATCTAATAAGACATTTTAAAAAATCATATCATGACTGGCGCAGAATTGAATTTTTGAGTCTGTTTTCAGTAATTTATTATAATGATGAGTATTAGAAATCTGAAAACCATATCCAATTTTTGTATGTCTTAAGGGCTGTATTCTTGGAAGCAATTGTGAAAGGTCAAAAGAACTGAATAGTCCAAGTCACCCCACATTATTATCTAAACTACCCTGGGGCTCATAAAGATGATGCAGCAAAGAATGATAAACCGGGATAAGATTGGTGTATTTAATGTGCAAACAGAATTGAAAAATGTTATTCACCCTGTGAATGTCCATAAAAGCTTTTTAAATATGGCAAAAATTGCAAATTCTGAATATTTAGGTACACACTTTGCTTTGGAGTTATGCCTCGACTTTGGTGGCAGAGAAAATATTTGCAAAACAGTATTCGCAGTTGCAAATTTATTTTACTGTCAGCACTATTTTCAAGCACAATAACTTTGCACAGTGGCCACACTCACGCACACATTTCATTTATTTGGGCGCAATTTGGCAATTTGGGAATATGTGTGTATATGGAAAATATAAAAAGACGGGCACAGCAGTGCAATATTTCAGTGTTCATGAAAAAAACATGAAACAATTTGTAAATAAATATGTGCTGCGCAAACTTTATAAATGACTCCCACGTGTCTCTGTCACCCTCTCCTAGTCTCTCTATATATGTATACTGTATATAATCCAAAAAGGTTTGGCACAGCACAGAACTTGAAGCTGTGCCACTGTGGATCAGTATTGAAAATACAATATAATATATTCAAATAGGTAAATCATCAAGCACTTGATGAATATGGTCACATATTAAACTAAAGAATCTTCTAGAAATATCTTCCTTCACTTATTTATACAATAAACATCTATAACATGGCAATAATAAAATCTGATGGATCTAGACATTGATTTACTTTAAAAGTAAAAAGAGTTTGGCTAATTGCTAATGGAGACTGCAGTATGTATAGTCTACAGCTGTTTTGGTTTAAAATTAAAAAAAAAATTGTTATGCATATGCCCATGCATATTTATTTTTACTTATATAGTGCTACTTATGTATAGCAGAACAGGAAATTAATAGAAAAATCAGGTGGTCATTACAATAACAAATAAATAAAAAGTACAGTTTCATTAAAGATCATGTCATGGAGACAAGAGGAAGGAGATCCCTGCCACGATGAACTTGACATCTGACTTTAAAAGCAGCCACCTATGAAATACAAGTTTTGTATGGCTAAGTACTTATTGCCATATGGGGTTTACCTTGACGTGGTATGGTGGCTTTTCAACTTTATGATCATAACTTTGCAACTAAAAACCCCTGTCTTTGTTAACACATGCATTTGCATATCTACTGAATTACTTAGACAGGGGCCCAGGGAATGTGCACTGACCCATTTGGATATGCCAGTAGCACTTCCCTTATACTTATATATATTTTTACTTAGCAATGCGGGTGCTCCCACAACCCCCCTTGTGTATTTGCTTTTACAGCCTGTAGCTTTGGCTAAGCTTCTTGTGGCTTGTAGCACCCCCCATACCTACCCCTATTAATTAATAGTGGCCCTATGCTTTTAACTGCACCATATTTATACATTTTTGTCAAAAATGGGCGTTGGTTTGGGCAATCACTCTCTCTTAAAAGCTGCAATTCAGCAGCGGGGGAGGATTTAGCCCTCCAGAAACCAAGGTTCAGCAACTTTACTATTGCTATTATGCAGAGAGACACAGGATCCTCAATACTATGACTGGTAGGTAAACAAGTTAGGGACTGCCATATGGGGTTTACCTTGACGTGGTATGGTGGCTTTTCAACTTTATGATCATAACTTTGCAACTAAAAACCCCTGTCTTTGTTAACACATGCATTTGCATATCTACTGAATTACTTAGACAGGGGCCCAGGGAATGTGCACTGACCCATTTGGATATGCCAGTAGCACTTCCCTTATACTTATATATATTTTTACTAAGCAATGCGGGTGCTCCCACAACCCCCCTTGTGTATTTGCTAAGTACTTATTTCACCTATATCCTGTGCCATCAATACTGGTTATCATTATGATTATTATTATTATCTGAATGTATTATTAATTAAAAATATAGTATACATAATTTATATTTAACATATGAGATGATCTGTTGAATTGGGCAATTTCTTGTAGGACAGCAATTACTGTAAGTGAATTAATTCCATGATTAAGTGATCTTACTATTAAATATACACACTGGATTACCTATTACTACCTACTTCAGTTCAGTAGTCTGCATTGTTATTGTTATCTGGTATGCAGATAATCCCATTACTAATTAGCCTTACAACCTGTGAATTGAATAGATTTTATTGGCATAATCTAACAACCATATATTTTCAGAATAAGACACATGTTACATCCCTATGCTATAAGGTTTTGTATACTGTATAGTTTATATTGCAACACAACATTGAAACCAAAACATCCCAAATTAGTCCTTTAGTGAAAATGTTTATAGGTGTTTGGCTCTAAATACAGTAGATAGAGGGAAAACAAGCAGGCAAGAGTTTTTCATTAAATCCATATTATTAAAGGTTTAATGAATAAAACTCGGTGCTTGTTTGTGTAGTTACTTACTTATTAGACAAATATATATTAAAATGTATATTTCTTACTATTTATTCTTTACTTATAACATAAGAATGTAATATATTGTTTCAAGAGTATTGACTGGACAGCTAAGCAGTAAAAACTAATAAATCATTTTTTTTTTTCAATAAATATCTGTTTTATCTGACACATTAATGAAGTTGCCTTGTCTGTATTTAAACCAGCTAAAGGATATTATATTGTGTTCCTCGTCTTAATTCATTGCCAGAAATAATTAGTGATTGCTTATTGGCTTAACATTAGTAAGAACATGTCAGCATGCTGATAGTATCAAATGTATTACCAAAGATCTTTAAGATATGCAAATTTTCTTCAATATTATGCACAAGTACAAGATAAGGGATGAACAATTTTTCTTATGGGCATAAAAACCTATTGAATTTTATAGCTGAAAGAAAAGAAATCAATGAATAAGTCAAAAATGTTGCTGATAAGGTTTTTGCTGCATCTCAGTTTTTAATATATATGCTAAAATATTACATTATCATGTAAAAACACATCAATAGGCATTTGTTTGCTTGAATTTGTCTTATAATGTCTTAATTTTACCTATGATCCTATCTGACAGTGTGAAAAGGTGTCACTTTGAGTTAATGTGCAAAGCGTATGTCAGTTTCTCAAATTATACCGCTACATGAAATAGCGACTAATGATTACTTTAAAAAAAAAAAATATGAAAGTATATAAGTTGACTACTTTTCATGTTGGATTCTATAGTAATTATATTGGGTATAAGTAACACCCCTGTATATTATGTCATGTATGTATGGTGAAGTAGGGATCAATGGGTTGGGAGGAGACTGTGGAACCTCTGTACTGGGGTTACAAATAAAAAATAATGAATTTGGGATAATTCCACTTTTAATACTATACTAATAATACCCTGAAAATATATAAATATTTCCTTTTTTTGGATCAATGTGCATCTTACATTTTAGATGTAATAACACAGCTTTCTCCAGAAGCTCCTGAGTTTTAAAATATAGCAGTTTTCCATTGGGTCCCAATAAAAAATGTTTTCCCTTGTTTGTGTATTAATAACAACTTAGTAAATTGTATTTAATGCTAACTACGCTAGCATAAATCCATAGTGATACTTCTTGTCAGTCAAGACACTGGGGGGCCCATTTACAAAGGGTCGAAGTGAATTTTCGAATTCAAAAACTTCGAATTTGAGTAATTTTTTGGTACTTCAACCATCGAATAGGCCAAAATTAAATTTGAATTGAAAATACTTCACAAATTCGAAGTACTGTCTCTTTAAAAAAACTTCGAATTTGACACTTCGCCACCTTAAACCTGCCGAATTGCTGTTTAGCCTATGTGGGACCTCCTATAACCTTCCTGAGTGTTTGGCTAAGTTTTGACTAGTCTGAGTTTTTTTTGTAAAATAGTTCTAATCGTTCGATTTGAACGATTTAATCGATGGAACGAACAATTGAAACAGCTGTTTTCAATCGAAAAAATACTTTGACTTTCGCAGTATCAAATTCGATGGTCAGATTTCTAAGTTTTTTAACTTCGAAATTCCACCCTTAGTAAATGTGCCCCTGGGTGTCATTTACAAATTGGCAGATTTATTAGGGTGGAATTGAAAATTCTAAATTTGAATTTTCAAATTTCTTTATGGTCAAAACTGTCAAATTCGACTAGGGAATTATCCAAACTCGATTTGAGTTTTTTTTTTTAAAAAAAATTTGAATTACATTTTCGAGATTTATCATACACTGTCTCTTTAAGAATTCTAATTCAACGATTCACCACCTAAAACCTACCAAATTACTGTATAAGTCAATGGGAGGGGTGCAGTGACCAATTTGGAGTTGTTTGTAGCCTTCCTGACATTCTAGTTTTTTTCAGAGAATTTGATTTGAATTTGATTTGAATTTGATTCGAATTTGATTAGAGTCGGTAAAATTAGTCCGAGTTTTACATATTCGATTTTATTAATAAATAGTTGAATATTAAAATTTCGAGTATGATCAAATTCATCTGTGTTAAAAAAAACTCACATGAATTCAAAATTAAATGTGCCTCCAAGTGTGTGCCAGGGTGAAATGTGAAAAAAAACAGGCCAATGTCATGTTTTTTTTATCTTGAACTCTGACCTGCACTTTTCTAAATTGTCACAGCTATCTGTGTTCCAAAATGTAAAGCAGCGATTGCATTCTTCCATTGAGCATAGCACAGTCTGTGCTTAGCAGCACCTTTTAACAATATACTGCTTCATGCACGTAACCGAAATTTCAAAATGATTGCAATAGCCTGTTCTTCCTCATGAACTCTATAAGCACTACATTTATGGAAACTATTGTATTGCCAATAAAATATCATATGAAATGATAATTGACACAGGTTAGTAACTATTCCAAACAAACAAATTAATGCCACTCTGGAGTTACTTAAATGATGCACAGTTACTTGCATATTAAAACAATATTTTACAAAATGGTATTTATTTCGGTCAGAAATTTATTGATGCCTCTCTGTGACCTTTAATTATCTTTCTAACTATTCCTCATGTTTCTGACAAGTATCTTTTTAGTTCTACATTTTTAATGTCTGGACATAATTCTTTAAAAATAATATTTATTGTTTTGTCCTGCCATTTGACTTAATTTACCTGTTTAAGCCCTCTACCTCTCAAACATTCATTGTTATAGCTTAATTCCTAAAAACCTAAATGTTTACATTATCCTCTGGCCTCATGTGACAGAATAAGTTCAATCATTATATTAGTAAGGAAGGGGAGAAAGACTGCTATCGTTCTTCAATATCAGGCTATTAATGCCAACTCAGTTAAAATTGTCTGTAAAATTCTGAATACTAAAAGTTATGTTGCATCTGACATGAAAACAACAATTTCTGGCATATCTTGTATTTTTATATTTTTATAGCTGACTATTTTCTGCTTAACATTTTTAGCTGAGCAATATCCAGATTCCAGACTTGACACCCATCCACACAGCAACATTCATCTTAAAATGACATCTGTTCAGAATTTCCAATACCTTAATAGTTATAAAGCATGTGAGGGGGAGGGGGGTAATAGGAGGATTATGACATAAAAATGCTAAAGTCCTTGTGGAGAAACTGCTGCACATAAAGTTATGATATGGTAATTCAAACTAATGCATTTTGTAGTCCTCCAGAGACACAGCAATAATAGTGCACATTATGCTCTTAAACATTGATGCATAACACATTATGCTGGAGCTGGAATATGCTGCAAAATATTATTGTAGTGCATGGAAAAGTAGCATTCTTAAGAAGCTATGCACACGGATTATCCTTCACAGACCACTTCATATGGATTTTACTGTTATTCTTAAATACCTAATGTTGTTTATTTCTGAGTTTTAAATTTACAGGTTTCTGTTAATAATTCTGTTAACTTTCCTGAATTCATTTTATTTTATATACAAAATTATCACATTTTTAGCAGCATTTTAATTCATTCATTTGAAGCATTGTTATTTACTCAGATAAATTATATTGTGTAGTGAAAGAATATATATGTAAGATTTTACCCCCCCCACACACACACACACTTTCTGAATAGCTGAAAAAACATATGCTTAATATACTGTTTATTAGTAAAGCTGGAAGCTAGTGATGGGCGAATTTGCGCAAATTCGCCGCGAATTCGCGCCTGGCGAATAAATTCGCCCATCACTACTCGAAGCTATTCACGATTAATGAAAGTACTGCATATTGGATTGTATTTTTTCAACAATAATTTTTTAATAGATTATAATGCATCAGACATTTAAATTGGAATACATTAAAGGAACAGCAACACGAAAAAAATAAAAGTGATTCAAAGTAATAAAAATATAATGCAGTGTTGCCCTGCACTGGGAAAACTGCTGTGTTTGCTTCAGAAACACTACTGTTTATATGTAACAACTCACCTCCCTGGTGGCCTAGTGGTGCGACGGGGACGCCCGCCACACTGCTCCTCCATGTCCCCTCAGGCGCCGGTTCCTTAGGGCATGCATGGCGCGCCTCTGTGTGATTTAAAGGTGCAGTCACGCTGGCGTGATGACCCCAGCGCGAATTGGCGCAAAATTCAAAAACTATTTAAGGGCATTTCTGTGTGCGAGTCCTTGCCCATTTTAGGATCTTGTTCCTGAGTTTCCTGGTGCTTCTGTGCTATTGAGCTGTTACTATTCTGTGATTTTGATTACCTGGTTTGACCCCTGCCTGCTTCTGACGATTCTGACTTCTGAAATCCTGACCCTGCCTAGTAACTGACTCTTCTATTCCGTAACCCTTCTGATTGATCTCTTTGTTTGACCCTTGCCTGTTTGACTCCACTTGTACTCTGACTGCCCCGACCCGGCCTGATCTGACTTTGCTTTCTGTCTACGCCTTGTACCACTATCTTCTGCCCAAAAGACTTTGCATTAGCGTTGTGCCCCTTTGCTTGTTCACAACCCCTCGCTTTGCACCTCTCTTAATAAGATCTGGCGACATCCAACTAGCCGAGGGCTCCTCCTGAGGTGAAAGGCGGCTGTTAAGGCAGAAGCAAGAGCCGAGAACAGGGTGTTTAGCATTAGTTCTGAATTTAGGGTGCCAACTGTGACATTATAACGGGCCAGAAAATGGACGAAGAAGGTCATAATGCTGCTGCTGCTCCTTTCACTACTGAAGCGCTCTTCACTACTCTGCTACAGCGCTTGGAGGATCATGAGCGGAAGCAAGATTACCAAATGCAAGGCTTCCATAACCTGACTTGTAGACTGGACACTTCGCAACAGTCACCAAGTCACCAGTAGCCTCTCCTCCTGTTACCGTCCAAGTGGGTTCCTCTTCTGCTGTGTTAGGTAATATTCCCTTGAAAACTTCTTTAGCACTATGGCGATACTTTATGATGACCCGGATCGTGCATCATCTGCCGATTCCGCGATTCATAAATTACGCCAGGTAAAACGGGATGCTGAGGTTCCGCCGGTGGGCTGTAGAAACTGGTTAGAACGACATGGCTCTCCGCAGCCATTTCCGGATAGGTCTCTCTGATTCTGTCAAAGACAGCCTAGTAAACTACCCTCTATCTACTTATTTGGATGATCTAATGTCTCTTGCCATCCAAGTAGATAGACAGACATAGGGAGAGAAGGAGTGAGAAGGGTACTTCTTTTCCTACTGGGTTTTTTAATCTTAAACCGCTACCCCCTCTGTGCCTCTACCTCAGGAGGAACCCATGCAATTGGGCACTACTCATCTAACTCCTGAGGAAAAGGCCCGCAGGCGGACACAGGGTCTGTGTATTTACTGTGGGGAAAAGGATCATTTTCTTAATCAGTGTCCTAAGAGGCTAGGAAACCTCAAAGCCTAAATGGAGAAGGGGAGCTCCATTTGGGTCGAGAAGTTTTCTCTTCCCAATTTTCCTCTAGGATCATGATACCTGTTAAATTAACCTGGCCTATGGACTCCGTTAAGGTTTCTGCTTTTGTGGATTGAGGGGCGGCAGGGAATTTTGTGGCTGCTGCTTTCGCAGCAAGGTTTAAATTTCCTCTATTATCCCTTGTTCCTCCCATGAGAATCTTAGTTATTGACAAAAACCCATTGGGGTCAGGTTTGGTAACTAAGAAAACCGCGGCATTATCCATGTGCACTAACAACTTGCACTCTGAGGAGTTATTCTTCTATGTTATCGAGGGTTATTCTTCTTCTTCTTCTCTAATTTTAGGGTTACCTTGGCTACGGGTACATAACCCACATATTGACTGGGTAATTGGGGAGGTTCTTCAATGGGGTCAAAATTGTAAGGGCTCTTGCATAAGTGTTCCTCAATTGGTCACATCCCTAGAAGGTTTACCCACGGCTTATGCTGATTTTTCCGATGTTTTTTCTAAAAAAGCCACAGAAACATTACCTCCTCATAGGTGGTATGACTGTCCAATTGACCTCATCCCTGAGTCTACTCCCCCTAGAGGGAGAACTTATCCTCTTTCTTTGCCTGAAGCCCAAGGAATGAAAGAGTACATCAGTGAAAATCTCAAAAGAGGTTTTATTAGGCCCTCTAGGTCTCCTGCTGGTGCTTGGTTCTTTTTTGTGGGCAAGAAGGATGGAGGTCTTTGCCCATGTATTGATTATAGGGACTTTAATAAAATTACCATCAAAAACCACTATCCCCCTCCGCTGATTTCTGAGTTATTTGATCAGGTCAAGAATGCTACCATCTACGCTAAACTTGAACATAGGGGTGAATATAACCTCATTCGTATCAGGGAAGGGGAGTGGAAAATGGCCTTTAACACCAGGGATGGCCACCACGAATATTTAGTTATGCCATTCGTTCTTTGCAACGCCCCCGCAGAGTTCCAGGAATTTGTCAATGACATCTTCTGGGACCTGCTGGGGTTATTCGTAGTGGTACATCTTGACGATATTCAAATTTTTTCCTCTAACTCGAGTGATCCTCAAAAACATATCAGAGAAGTGTTGTTCAGGTTAAGAAAGAATAATTTATTTGTGAAGCTTGAGAAATGCACCTTTGAGGTTTCATCTGTCCAATTATTGGGGTTCAATATCCCCAGTAAGGGTCTTGAAATGGATCCTGGGAAGGTTATGGCCGTACTGGATTGTGCTCAGCCTCTTTCTTTACATGCAACTCAAAAATTCTTAGGCTTTGCTAATAATTATTGGCAATTCATTAAAAACTTTTCTTTGGGGGTGTCTCCAATCACAGATCTAACCAAAAAGGGTGCAGATCCAAGTATGTGGCCTCCCAAGGCTATTCAAGCTTTTGAATTTCTTAAAAAAGAGTTTGTGTCTGCCCCATTCTCCGTCACCCCAACACCACTCTTCCTTTTATTGTAGAGGTTGATGCTCCAGAGGTTGAAGCAGGGTGGTTCTTTCTCAAAGGCATCCCATAACCAATAAGGTGCATCCATGTGCATTCTTCTCTAGGAAGTTTTCACCTGCCGAAGCCAATTATGACATTGGAAATAGAGAATTATTGGCTATCAAATGGGCCTTTGAGGAATGGCGACACTTGTTAGAGGGAGCTAAACATACTATTACGGTCTTTACTTTACATCGTCTTTGCTTTACATCGAGTCTGCCAAATGGTTGAATCATAGGCAGGCTAGATGGGCTTTATATTTTACCCCGTTTAATTTCTCTCTCACTTACAGGCCTGGTTCCAAAAACACTAAGGCAGATGCACTCTCTAGGAGTTTTGAGTCCAATTTGTCTGAACCTAGTGAGTGTTTTCCCATAATTCTGTATGAGTTGATTGTGGCAGCTCTGGGATCAGACCTTGCCAGACTATTATCCTCAGTTCAATCTTCCGCCCCTGTAGATACTCCCTCCGGGAGGTTATTTGTACCTGAGGGCTTAAGGGAACAGGTTCTGGGTGAGGATCATAATTCTAAAATGGCGGGACATCGTGGTATCTCTAAAACTATGTCTTTATTGTCCCGTGATGTGTGGTGGCCTTCATTTAAACAAGACGTCAAAAATGTTGGTAATTCTTGCCCTGTTTGTCAGAGATCAAAGTCTTCTAGGAACTTGACACAGGAATTACTAAGGCCATTACCTATTCCTGACAGACCCTGGTCCCATCTGTCTATGGATTTTATTGTTGACCTCCCTTCATCTCAAGGGAAGACTATGATTTGGGTGGTGGTGGATAG
Organism: Xenopus laevis; assembly: GCF_017654675.1. Taxonomy (NCBI): domain Eukaryota; kingdom Metazoa; phylum Chordata; class Amphibia; order Anura; family Pipidae; genus Xenopus; species Xenopus laevis. Next base: position 57,367,560 of record NC_054382.1, on the reverse strand, counting down.
ATCAGCAAATTGAGTCATTTCATTTCCCTCCCACACCTCCCATCTACCAAAACTTTGGCTGAGTTATTCATTTAGAATATTTTCAAATCACATGGTTTTCCAGTTAATATTGTTTCTGATAGAGGGGTACAGTTTGTTGGGATTGATTTGTCTTTCTTTGTCTTTCCCTTTAACAATTTTTAAGGTGTTATGTTTCTGACAATCAATCCTCATGGGCTGAACTATTACCTTGGGCAGAATTTGCTTACAATAATGCAACTCATGCTTCTACTGGTCAATCTCCGTTTTTTGTTGTTAATGGTTTACATCCCATAGCATTTTCTTTTTCTGCTTCATTATCCTCTGTACCCTCGGTCGATTCTTCTGTCAAACAATTTGCCAGGATCTGATCTGGTGTGCACGACTCTCTTTCTGCAGCTACGGCCGCTCAAAAGAGGGCAGCTGATAGGTCTCGTAGAGAGGCACCCAAATATCAGGTAGGAGACAAAAGAATATTAAACTTAAGGTTCCTTCACTCAAGTTGGGACCCAGGTTTATTGGTCCATATGCCGTCAATGAAATAATTAATCCTTCTTCTGTTCATCTCAAACTACCCAATAATTTTAATATTCTAATTCTTTCCATGTCTCTCTCTTAAAACCAGCCACACAGGTATGCCAACAGTCTTTTCCTCCCCCAGTGTTGGTAGAAGGTCAGCCTGAATTCATAATCCAAGAACTTGTGCAATGTAAGTTGCAATATCTTGTACAATGGAAGGGTTACGGGCCTGAGGAGAATTCTTGGGTTCCTATTTGTGATATTAGGGCTGATTGTCTCAGGAAACAATTCCACCTTAAATTTCCTGAGAGACCTGGGGGTTCCGGTGGCCCCTTCTTGAGGGGGGGTAATGTAATAACTCACCTCCCTGGTGGCCTAGTGGTGTGGTGGGGATGCCCGCCACACTGCTCCTCCGTGTCCCCTCAGGCGCCGGTTCCTTGGGGCGCACACGGCGCACCTCTGTGTGATTTAAAGGTGCGCATTGGTGCAAAATTCAAACACTATTTAAGGGCATTGCTATTTGTAAGTCCTTGCCCGTTATAGGATCTTGTTCCTGAGTTTCCTGGTGCTTCTGTGCTATTGAGCTTTTGCTATTCTGTGATTTTGATTATCTGGTTTGACCCCCTGCCTGCTTTTGATGATTTTGACTTCCGAAATCCTGACCCTGCCTGGTAACTGACTGTTCTATTCTGTAACCCTTCTGATTGATCTCCTGGTTTGACCCTTGCCTGTTTGACTCTGCTTGTACTCTGACCTGACCTGGCCTGATCTGACTTCGCTTTCAGTCTTTGCCTTGTACCACGGCCTTCTGCCCAAAAGACTTTGCATTACCGTTGTGCCCCTTTGCTTGTTCAGAACCCCTCACTTTTTACCTCTCTTAATAAGACCTGGCGGCATCCGACTAGCCATGGACTCCTCCTGAGGTGAAAGGCGGCTGTTAAAGGCAGAAGCAAGAAAAGAGAACAGGGTGTTTAGCATCGTTTCTGAATTTAGTGTGCCAACCGTGGCATTATATAAATAAGCTGCTGTGTAGCAATGGGCGCAGCCATTCAAAGGAGAAAGGTCTCAGATTACACAGCAGATAACAGATATGCTCTGTAGAACATAATGGTGTTATATGTTATGCACTATTTAACCTGTGCCATATAGCCTTTTTTCAATTTCCTCCATTGCTAAACAGCATCTTATTTATATGAACTATAATAGTGTTTCTGAAGCAAACACATATGTTTTCCCAGTGCAGGGCAACAATAGATGATATTGTCATTACTTAAAAACACTTAAATTTTTTGCTGTTACTGTTCCTTTAAGTCACATATCTCTAGCTACACATTATGCATTACAACAGTACATAATAAATTATTACAGTATTGAGATCTATTAATTGAAAAACTCTCCAACTTTCCATTGTGTCCCCATTAAAAAAAGTGTTTTTTACCTCTTCTTTTTCTCTGTACAGGTAAAAACAATAGAGTACCTTTTGAATGACTTATCAGTTCTAAGTGTGGGGCAAGGTAAAAATGCAAATCACAGACTTAATTCATGAGGGGGCAAATACATGTCTTCTGATATGGTGGTAGTCGCAATGGAACCCTGTTCTTTCCTTTAGTCCTATGGTTAGGTAAGGACAGGGCTGCATTGTGGTCTGTGCAGGATTGTATTGTGTCCGATATATTTGGTTATGCTCATTTTGACACTAGCTCAATTTTACTGTTCTGGACCAAACTGAATACATAAAATATTTGCTCATTAAGGGGTTATTTATCAAAATCTGAAAAGTTCTCACTATTTTCTGAAAACTACTCCAAATCCAAGTTTTCACCCTATTTATCAATATATTTTTATAAATACAAATTTGTTTTGCAGGACTAAACTCTATAAAGTCGTACGAATTTTTCGGATTTGATGCTCAAAAACCATGAAATATTCAGATTATTGAACGATACCTATGGTAGATCAGGATATCAATGGGACATCTGCCATTGGCTTCTACATGAACTCGGCAGTAGTGATGGGCGAGTTTGTTCGCCAGGCGTGAATTTGTGGTGAATTTTTGTGTTTCACCACCAGCGAATACATTCACGAATTTGCTGTGAAAATTCACCAGCGTCATAGTTTTTTTTTTAAATGCAGGCGAAGATGAACGGACACCCATTGATTTTAATGTCAATTGACAATTTTGACGACATTTTGTGAATTTTTCGCCCGGTAAATTCGCAAATTTCTTGGTGAAGCGAAATGGGATAAATTTGCCCATCACTGCTCGGCAGGTCTGAGTTGGAGCATTTTTTTTTGTTTTTTGAACTTTTAACACCATCTGAGTTTAATAGATATTTAAAAAAATCTTCAAAAATTTTCTTTTTTCTTTAAAAAGTCTGACCAGAAAAAATTGGACTTTAATAAATAACCCCTTAAACTCCAGTCCTTATGGACATGATAATTACTATGTTTCTAGAGATTTAAAGAACTCAAGCTAGTGATTTCATTTTTTTTTCTACTAAAGAACAGTAAAAGAGATTTCCCAGGCACCAGCTTGCCAATGCACTTAAATATCTACCTGTAAAATATCTATTAGTACCAAATTTTTGCTGACTTGGCTGCATCAACCATTGAAAGGAAAAGAAAACTATGTTCAGTTATTAAATTCCTTATAGTTTTAGTTTAACACATCAGAATTACAAACATTACAGTAAAATCAGCAAATAACCCCACAATGGAAGCTCACATTCTCTAGTTGTTATGTGCTGAAAAAAGACCAAAGAACAATAATTCATAATAATATACTTTTTTAGTAGTATGTGCCATTGGGTAATAATAAATGGAAAATTGCCATTTTAAAAAATCCCCCTGGGATCATATGTGCACCCTACATACCAAACAAACTATACTTGTTAGGTCACATGAGCCAATTAACAGACAGAGTTTTGTCTTTTGCTTCAACAATTCTTCCTGTTACAGTTAGAGTTGAAGTATTTCTGGTCAGGTGATCTCTACGGCAGCACACAGAACATCACGAAATGGTGGTTCAAGGCAAGAGATGTAAAAGGCCATCACAAGATCAACTGGCAGTGCATTCCACAACCTCACTGTCCCGACTGTGAAGAACCCCCACGTTGCTTCAAATTAAAGTTATTTTCTTCTAGTCTAAAGGGGTGGCCTCTGGTATGGTAATCTACTTTATGGGTAAAAAGGTCCCTTACTATTTGTCTATAATGTCCTCTAATGTACTTGAAAAGTGTAATCATGTCCCCTCACAAGCACCATTTTTCCAGAGAAAACAACCCCAACCTTGACAGTCTACCCTCATAATTTAAGGCCTTCCAATCCCTCTAACCAATTTAGCTGCATGTCTCTGCATTCTCTCCAGCTCATTTATATCCCTTTTAAGGACTGGAGTCCAAAACTGCACTGCATACTCCAGATGAGGCCTCACCAGGGACCTATAAAGAGGCATAATTATGTTTTCATCCCTTGAATTAATGCCCTTTTTTATGCAAGACAGAACTTTATTTGCTTTAGTAGCCACAGAATGACACTGCCCAGAATTAGACAAATTGTTATCTACAAAAACCCCCAAGATCCTTCTCATTTAAGGAAACACACTGCCATTTAGTGTATAACCTGATTTTATTTTATTTTTGCCAAAGTGCATAACCTTGCATTTATCAACATTGAACCTCATTTTCTAGTTTGCTGCCCAGTTTTGCAATTTAGACAGATCACTCTGCAAAGTGGCAGCATCCTTCATGGAACCTATAGTTCTGCTCAATTTAGTATCATCTGCAAAAATTGGAACAGTACTTTCAATGCCCACCTCCAGGTCACAAATAAACAAGTTGGGGAGTGGAGCATGACGCCATGCTGAGCAGACGCATGAGCTAGAGGCTCCCGCAACACTTCAGAAACTTTATTGATTTAGGGTCCATTACTATACATTAACCCTTATATACAATCAGCCCACCCTAAGCTGACATCGCAGACAACAGAAATGGCTAATGCAAAGCAAAGGTTGGCTCAAAAAGAGGTCGGTAATTTCTTTAAGAAGAATTCTCTGGAGCCCAACAAGGCCCAAGATGGTGCCGCATCATCCTGTATCGCTGTGAGTACTGACCCAGACTTGCAGAATACGCAAAGTCTTATCAAAGATGATTTAGATACTAGTCTGGACATTCTCTTAACTAAAATCACGGCCTCATTTCAATCAGAATTAAGGACAGCAGTTTCGGATCTCACAAAGGAAATTACGTCCCTTGGGACTCTAACAGATTTGTTGGAAACTAAACATGATGACTTACTATCGGCGCATTCTAATTTGCAAAGTTTGGTAGATTCTTTGCAGCGTGAAATCACAGCTTTATCTGCACATACGGAAGATCTTGAGAACAGATCCAGACGTAACAATATTCGCATTTGAAACCTATACAGATATGCAGCAACTTCTTGAATTGCTTTTTTCCAAGCTCCTACCGGAATACAGCCCAGAATTACTGCTGATTGATAGAGCTCATAGAGCCCTTCGTAACAAGCCTAGGCCAGGGGAGCCTCCTCACGACATAGTCGCACGTTTGCACTATTTTGAAACTAAGGAAGACCTCCTTAAATCAGCCAGAGATCATGACGCAGTTGAAATTGATTGTGAATCGATATCGATCTACCCGGATCTGGCCCCAACTACTTTACAAAAAAGAAGGGAACTACGACCAGTCACTCTGGCTCTCCAACAGGCAGGCCTTAAATACAGATGGGGCTTCCAATTCCTTTTATCGGTACTGAAAAATTGAGTCATACACTCGATCACAGATCCGTTTGACGGCCCACACTTGCTGTCCAGATTGGGCCTTGAAGAACAGCCGTCGCCACTGCTTTCGCAACCCAAAAAAGAAACCTCACCACTACAACCCATATGGGAAAAGAAAACCGGCAAACAAAAGCAGAATGTACCTGTTCTGCGTGAACCTCGTACTAGGACCCTAGAGTCACCTGAACATGTCTTCATTAGTAGTGTCATTTTCTTTGTGAAATTTGGCTAATATATGCCAATGATTTCTTGTTCTACAGTTTATACCTCTGGTTCTGAAGTGTTGAACCGATATGCTTTTGGCTATGTGTTCTAGCTTTTGGAACTCTTCTACCCTTCTCTGGGTCATTTTGATATCTAACATGTTTACTTTCTTGATGTGTTCTGACCCTCCTGGGTCTGTTTTCCAAGGATACCGAAACCGGATTTTTTGGTTACTACTTCTCAAGTTTCTGTATATTGCAGTTTTAATTTTTTTTGCATTTTTCCTTTTTTTATTCCTTTTTTTGTTTTGTTTTTTTGCATATTTTGATTTTATCTCCTACTGTACTGTTTGCTCACTGGATGCAAGGACTTGGACAAGCAAATGTTATATGTCATAGTCATCTGATTGATAGTTCAGAGAACTGTTGTCCATTTATTCAGTTCAGCCTCATGAAAGTATTTTTACTTTAGGCATCTTCAATGCATACTATACTTATGTATGAGTTTATTATGCTACAGTGGATGATATTTTATGGCACTTATTTCTCATCACGGGCAACAATATATACAACATGGGGACTGAAATTACTATAGTTACTCACAATGTTAAGTAGCTGCCTCATTCTATTTAAGATCTCAGGCGGATATAGTTGCCTTACAAGAGACCCACTGGGCTACAAAAGGCCCTTCACCTGACAGTGAAATTTGATGTCTGGAACGGTCTAAATCCTAAGATGGACGAATGGCTAGTGTCAGAGGGTTGATAGTTGTCACCCCCACCCTCTATGACGCCATAACGCTATAGGGCCCAAGGCAGGATGGACTTTAAGGGCTAATGGTCTACTGTGGACAATGGTCACTCATATAACTTATACTAGGCCATACAAATAAATGATCCCCACTCTGTTACTTAGATTCCAGAGTGTCAGCATAGTGTCAGCATGTCTCTTATGCCCTTTTGCAGAAGTGTTGCTCAATAGTTGTCTGTACCACAATGGCTATGTTTAGCCAACAGATGTTTACGAGGCTGTGGACAGTTGGAACCAGAAACTCTTATGTTGCAAAACTGCACATCTTACAGGAATGTACAAATATATGCCAGTAAGTCTCCTCGCCGGACCATGTATGGTATTTCCTTGAACCCCTTGTCACAATTACTGTAAATGCCTTCTGAAAGCTATATAACGCCTGGACCAAGAGGTGGGTCTTTGGTAAGTCCTTGGCTGACATTCTGTGTGTTACTCCAACAGCTTACCCAGACAAAACTGTTATGTTGTATTATGTATGAATAAATTGCCTGACTATTACTAAAGGTTTTCCTTTACTGAGTTTTGTCTTACACGAGGTCAAAATGGTATTACTAAAAATACCATCATATGGTGACCCGCCGACTGTGATTCATTTTTTCCAGTCATTTTTTCAGGCAATGGAGGGCTCCAGACTGTGGTTACTGGAGTGTACCCGAGGATATTTGTTCTCGGATGTTTGTAGTGTACCCGTGGAGTTTTTTTTTTCTCCCGGATGTCGATAGTTTACCCGTGGATATTTCTTTTCCAGGAAGGTTTCCCCGTCGAGCTTTACTTTACGGATGGATACACGCGCGTAAGTACCCCTGGGTGGGGTATATATGTTTTTCTAACTTCTTCTTTTTGCCTCTTGTTTTGTTAATTGTTGTGTTAATCAGCTGAAATTATCTGCCATTCATGATAGGAATCCGCAGTTTCCTTCCTGTTTTTGTATTTTGTACGTCTCTTATTCCTTATCATGAAGTGTAGTCTAAAACATCTTGAAATAGAAATTACACGTGTACTGTATGTTGTTTGATGAATGCAAAAGGATCCATGAATGTTGTATGTTTGCCTAGCTGAGTGTGTGAATAACTTTAGTGTAACTGTCATATGTGTCATGGTGTACGAGAGAATTTGTGGCTAATTTTTCTGCGGTTCCTGTTTATGGGGCGACCTAGCAGGCCAGAAATACGGAAAACTAGGTTTTCTGAAGGAAATTCTGTAGAGTGTGAAGTGTGAATCACTTTCCTGTCCGTTTGAATTGTCAGATGAAAAACGAGAGCCCTACAATCATTTAGGTTTTGTCCATCTGCAACTTCAAACCTGTTTTCTCCCTTTCCACTCAATTGTAAGTCTGTTCTAAATTACAGAGAAAAGTATAACATAATTTTTTCCTGCAGGTGACTCCAGTTTATATGTATGTTTGTTTTCCCTGTTTGTTTTATAAACCAATGTTAATAGCTCGCTGCTAAGCTTTTTTGCATCCTACAGGTCTGTTAGAGCATATTTTGAATGTAATACTTGTGTGTATGTTAGAAAGAAAAGGACTTGACTTGACTTGACTTGACGGTTATATGACTTTGATGTGTCGGTAATGAATATGTTTACCTTACTGTTTTTGGTTCTCTTTAATGTTTATATGTTTTCATAGGTACCTCTTGTAATATAATATTTGTTCTATGTGTCTGTCACTACAATATTCTCATTTTGTCTTAGACTATCATGTCACTATTCTTATCTTATCCTAACATTGTCTTCTTTGTAATTATTCTCATAGTAACATTAGTTCTCTTGTGTATTTCTGTTTGTGAATGGGTTACTCGTGAATAAGGTTAATTCACTCCACTTGTCTTTCTTGTGTTAACAGAAATATTAGTGTTGTCTCTTTAAATGTTCTCTGTTATAGTTTTTTGTCTCAAACTAACCTTACTTCTCTTTTTTGTCTTTATGGGTCAGATTGATAACTGTTTTCTAAGTGTATTATGTTTGATTTGCGATCTGAAAAAAACATGTTCCATCAGTTTAGAATATCTAACAATCCTCCTAGATATGCTAGTTGAGTGCACAAAACATTTTAAGTTTCAAAGCCTTTGTTAAGTGTCACAGTGGAGGGGACAAGACTGTGTTTTCCTGATCAGAAGGCGATAGTATTCTTCCCTCACAACTTGAAATTCTACTGTGACAGATAAAGTAAGTAAGTAATTGTAAGAGAAAATATTCTACTATACAAATTGCATGCCATTAGATCTAGCAGGCTTATGCCAACCAAAAGAAAGTGATATTTCTCACATATACTTCAGTTGAGACATTACACCTATTCTCTGCTCCTTGTTCAGCAAAATTAGATCCAGTCCTTTATATGGATACTCAGGAGCAATTAAATGCCATTTAAATGTGCCTATTGGCAACCTTAGAGTGACACCGGGTTACACAATCTCAGAACTTTTGGTTCCACAGACGGTGCAGCCCCCAGTAATAAAGATTCTTATTGAGCTAATGGTTCAGAATGTTTTAAGCTTATTAATAGTAGTACTTCCCCTGAATAATCTGAAGACAAACATCCTGACGACCAAATAAATCAGGATCAGTTGTTTCACACTGAAGTACTTAATGGTGCATTAGACTTGCAGCACCCTTAAGAGGAAATCTAGTTCATAGTCCAATTAATAACAAGAAGGATTCTATTTGCTGGTACTGTCATAAAAACTACATTTCCCAGAATCCTCCGTTGCACAATATTTCAGATGCTTAACTTCTCTCACTGTTTTGTAACTTCCTCTTTTGTCAGGCAGCTGCCTCAGGAAATTTTAACCACAGCAAATATTTTTAACTTTACCATTTCATACTCATCTGTATTTTTTTTTCTGTATCTCCTGCATCTGAATCTTTTTCACCACTATGAAGGTAAATTTGATGCAGTTTGGATCTATACCCGATTCACTCATTGGTACAGGTTAAATTATTTTTATTATTCTCTAGACAGATGTGAATCTATTATTTCATATTATTGTACTGCATTTGCAGTACAACAAGAGGGGAGTATTATATTGTGGGTTATGTTGTTGTAGTATTATATTGTGGGTTCTGTTGTTGTTACTATTTTTTCTAATTAAATAAGCTTCAGTTAATAAAAATGCAGCTTATGTGCTTGTGCCGCTGCTACAAAAAAAAATTCTCCCGTAATCTTTGCACTTGTGTATCTTGCATCACAAGTCTGCAAGTGTAAGAAAATGCAGAAGTGACTTAAATTTATTGTTGATTTTATCTGATAACCAGTAATTTCACTACCAAATTTGTAGAAATAAATGATGCTACTAAAATGGGTCTATGTCATTCTCATTTAGGCAAAAAATATAAATATATATATATATATATATATAAATATATATATATATATAGATACAAGAGAGAACTTGTTAAATGTTTTTCCTGGTTATGATTAATCAATATTATTTTGTTATAAGAAGGAAACAGTACAGGTTGTATTTGATAGTTTACATAATTACATTTTCCATTCTGTTAGAAATGTGCAAATATCACTGATATTAAGTGGAATTGTGTCTTTGTACCATCCCACTTCCAACAACACAATTACTGGCAGCATTTGGTTGGATTTATTCCCAGCTGTCCTGTCAATTCTCTGCAACAATCCTATCAGGTGTTGTGGACTCTCTTCATTTGAATTAACCACAAGAAAACGAACGTCCTTCACTCATATCATAAATGTACAACCACTTCTCATTACTGACAGTTCATACAGTAGTTTCATTAGAGTTCTTTAGCTAGTACATTAGATAAGTCAGTATTACCAGAACACCAGATATTGTCACATTGTCTCTTTGTTTCCAGGTTGGTGATCTGAGCAAAATTCCATCAGTAGCTGTTGAGATTATTCCAATCCATTCCAAATAGAACAACTATCATTGATCCCACCACTCATTGAAAGAAACTCTGCATGCATACAAAGAGCCATTTCAAAGTTTGCCATTCATATCTGTGATGCCTTTACATTTTTGCCTATCCTAATATCGAAACTATGGACTGATTATGAACTCTAAAAAAAAGAACTGTACAGAGACTGCTGCATTGACTGAATACAAGTGACTGTTGAATATTTCTTCATATGTCTATCCACAGCCATGATGTCTCTCTGATTGGACTTTCCCCTATAATGAACTGATGGACTGATATTGAAATGGGTTAATTTTAAGTTTTCAATTCATACAGTATTGAATGTGATATAGTTAAATTGTGTGCAATTTATAAGAACAATGGGAATGTGATAATGTAACATTTTCTCTATATGTTTAGTTTTAGATTAGTTATGAAAACAACAAAGGTAAAATTGTATCTGGTTCAAAAGTTTTTAGAAGGGAAGTTTCCTGCAATTACTTATTATTGTATTATTGCCCCAGTCCTCAGCTCTATATGTAGCCGGTTGTGTGTAAACAGCACTGACAAAAAAAAAACAACAACTGATAAACCCCATAATAATAGAACTCTGTCATGTGCTAATGTTAGAATTGAGTAGAGTCTAGATTCCAAGAATAGTCCCGCCCATAATGTTAAATCTATAAAAAAAAATATAAATCTTATCACCATCATAAACTAAGCTCTATAGTTAATATAGGTATGGGTATATAGAATTTGTGTGAAAGTAGGGAGGGGTGTATGTATGGATGCTGGGTTTTCATTTGGAAGGGTTGAACTTGATGGACTTTGTCTTTTTTCAACCCAATTTAACTATGTATGTAACTATAAACATAGAGGTTGTTCAAATAAATAGAGTAGCTGACCAAAATAGTATGATTTTAGATTAGCATGTGTTTTGATAGGAAAAAGAAGGTTGTACTCATATTGTTTCTGAAATGTTTGTTGAATGTCATATAGTCAAAGTTTTAGAGCTGCAACAATAAGTGTAATCTTTTTATAGAACAGTTCAGCTATTCCAAATGATTAGGTAAAATTTTATAGCTGGTTAAACAACTCCATTGGAAGTTTCATTAAGTCTATCCATGTCATCCTGGCCTTAATACTTGGTCTATATTTCTCCGTTAGAATTTGTGCTATAAGCACCTCCCCCAACTTCTGCTTTCATTTGATTTACATCTATAAGATATAGAGAATTTTACTTACCTACTTGACGTAAATTCCTTTTCTTCTAGTCCCGACATGTCAGTACACATGGGGCATTGCCCCTCCCAGACCTGGAGGTAGGACCTATAACATAGCCAATCAAAATGAATCATGACCTATAAGACCCCATGACCTCCTCCTCACCACAGTTATACTTTTGCCATAGCAGTACAGTAACAAAAATAAATAATTGGGATGGGAAACCCTGTACTGACATGTCGGGACTAGAAGAAAAGGAATTTACGTCAAGTAGGTAAGTAAAATTCTCTATTTCTTCTACGTCCCTCCATGTCAGTACACATGGGATCTACCAAGCCATGCACCGAAAACAAGGGGTGGGAATAACCAACATAATGCAAAAACCAAACTGATGCTAAGGAGGCCCTGAGAAAAGGCCAGCATCACATCCATCCAACAGGGGAGCTGATAAATGTATATCTCTTGAAAAGGGTAGATAAATAAAAGGCACAAGAACAACATGTCCTAGGACATGGTAAACGATTAACAAGAGCTACAAAATCAACCACAAAATTACAGAGACCGGTACTTGAGGATCAAGCATTGCAGATTAAGAATAAACATATTCTGTTTAAAAAGGTTCCCTCAGTGACTAGAGGGATACCTGCAATATGGTTATCTGACAAAACCCCACCTGGGGAAGAACAAAAATCCTGCAACTGTTAAAACAAAAAAGGTGCCTAGGACAAAACCAGAATGATCGCAATAGCCATCTTAGAACTAAAACACCCTAGAAACCACCAGGAAATCAATCAGATCAGAAACTAAACACAACTTGAATGCATCTATCACCAGTGCTGGAGAAATACACGATCCTCAGCAATAGCAAGTGGCCCTAAAAAGACTTGGCCCTGCATCTTAATGGAAGCAGCTCAAACCAGTGCTGACCGGAGTCACCTCTACACCAGAGATCAGTCCAAGATCCACTAACTCCATGCTTATAATACCTAATGAAGACCAACTCTGGGTTATCATAAATCAGCATATCATTGTAACCATTGTAGAGCCATGCTGGTACAGCCCAGTTACTCCACCAACCACCAAATCTAAACTGGGCATACAACAGCACAAGGATAAGCTGCTGAACCAACCAATGAACACTAACTAAATGAACACCAACTCTGGGTTATCATAAATCAGCATATCATTGTAACCATTGTAGAGCCAAGCTGGTACAGCCCAGTAGCTCCACCAACCACCAAATCTAAACTGGGTATACAACAGCACAAGGATAAGCTGCTGAACCAACCAATGTGACTTAAGCCATCTACCAGTAAGCTATGCTGTTGCCCCAGCCAACTGCTACACAAGCAAGCAATGGGACCCAAGCCAATTACAGTTCTAGAAAACACCCACAAAAGCCGAGGCCACTACAGCTCAAGCTGCACAATGCTACAGTTTATGCAAAAACTGAACCAAACCTGTGACCATACATAGAAGCTACTGAACCAGCCAACAGCTGGGATCACAATCCAAAATCAGGCATCCAGAAGCTTATAGCCTACAAAAACTGGTACCAACCAGCAATGATGCACAATCCACTGGCAGAGAGCCAGCCACCATACATGCAACCAGTGGTGGACCAGCCAGCTATTAAGTATTCCAACATAGATGTGCAAGGCCATTGTCACACTAGCAGGCCAAGATGCCCGTCAGCTGAGGTGTTTGCCAAAAACCAGAGTGGAATTCGAATACACAAGCAATAGTAAATAAGCCAGCTATTGTGAATGCCACCCTTAGGGACAAGGTAACCAACTGCACTGGCACCTGACACAAAAGTCAATTTTCATACATGCAACAACGGAGCACGTCAGTTGTTGAACTTGCAAAACCCTGGTCCACAAGCCAGCCTTATTGATAATAAGCAGTGGCATACAAGACCAAAAACAATGCATGTAAGGCAGAAGAAAAGGTTAGCTGTAAGCCAACATATGACCAACATCAGCTGCTGAATACCAATCAGCAACAAAATTAGCTATGGGCTGTGAAACTCAGAGCAAACACCAGCTGATGGTACAACCCATGCTAGATCCAACCAAATAGTCAATCATGCCTACTGCTGGTGTAACCAGAACCATACCTGCAAGGATTGCAGACAAGACAAAACCAATGGCTGTTGTCCTGCCAAGGATTGCCGCAAGGCAAACAGACATGCCCACCAAGGGCCACAGCAAGAATAGTAACCATGCCTATCAGCCGCCACAGCCTGGCTGGTGACCTATGCACCATAGGTCACAGCCAAGACTGGCAGCCACAAGCCCACAAGGACTATAATAAAAACTAGCGGCCACCTTAGCCAGGGGCCACAGGAAAGGCCAACAGCCCAAGAACCCTGGTAAAAGGCAAGCAAGCACCTAAGTTAAGGGCCATGAAAACAGGCCCGCAGCCATAATAACCCAGGTAAAAGGACAACCAAACAAATGGGCCAAGGGTAAAAGACCACATGAGCCAAAGGCTCATGCAACAGGCCAGCAGAACAAGGGCCCTTGTAAAAGGCCAGCAGACCCAGGAGCCGAGGACCATGGTAAAAAGCCATGGACCAAAACAAGGGCTCTAACCCAAGCCAAGTGCCATAATGAAAGCCAGAGGCCACACAAACCCAGCTCCCTGGCGAGATGCCCGAAGCCACACAAGGGCCATAGACTACAAGCATGTTAAGGTGCCAATAGACATAACAGTAAGTGCCCTTTAATCTACCAACAATTAAAGAAGGGAAACCTACAGTCACAAAAACTCAGTAGATGTAGTATAACTACAACTGAGCTCCCAACAAAAGCCACCAGATGGGAATAGAATATCTAAGAGAAGGCCTACATCACACAAAAAGACACCATATAACTCGGAACACTGCCTGTTAAGTGTGAAAACATCATAGGAAAAAATGGGGGTACAATGCTGCTACAGCAGAACAAACCCCTAGCCGGTCCTGGAAATACCAGGTGTAATCAGAGCACACTTGCCTACTGTGTCTGCGCAGAGAACTCGGGCTCACAAACCTAAGACCTCAGATGACAACTATACAAGAAGTCAGAGGAATACAGGCACCTAACCAGATAATATGCGCTAGACAGTAGGAATAATCCAGACAGATCCTTGGTGGCAGACTGCTTCTAAGGAGCAGACTCAGGGGCGTAACTAAAGAGGAAGCAGACCCTGCGGCTGCAGGTGGGCCCAAAAGGTATAGGGACCCATGAGGCCCAAATAAAGAGCAATTTCAATATGTATTGGTAAAAAAGCACAACCTCTGGATATGCCCTAAAATTTATTTGCTGTGGGGCCCAATGACATCAGGTAACAGCACTGAGCAGACTCAATGTAAGGAAGGGGCTACCATACTGCTTCAGCAGTGCAAGCCTCCAGCCAACCCTGCAAGCACCCAGTGTAATAAAAGGCAAATATAACCTCTGTGTCTGCACAGAGGACAATAGAAACAACAGAAGCAAACTGAGGAGTATCTGCACATTACCTGATAGCAATGAAAAGTCCGCAGGTTGGAAACTTCAGCTAGAACCCGGATAGCTTTCATCTGAGGGACATAGTTAGCTTATTAACATGCAGACTTAGTACCTTGTGTAACTGCATTTTGCACAGAGGACTCCAGCTCACAACATACGACTTCATATAATATAAGAAGGAACACAGGCAGCTTACCAGATAGCTCAGACTTGTCAGAAGGAATATCCAGTCCAGTGGAACACTGCTTGTTAAGAGCAGACTCATAAGAAAGGAAGGAGGTGCCATACTGCTTGAGCACATGAGCCAATATAACCACTGTGTCAGCCAAGAGGATGCAGGTTCACCCATACAAAACTTAAAATATTAAACAGCAATAGCAAAGGGGCCAAAGGAACACCTGCACCTTACCAGATAGTGACTAGTTAGCTTGATGGAAACTCCAGCCAAAGCCCTGATAGCTTTCAGCTGAGGGACATATTAAGCATATTAACATGCAGACTTCCCAGTGAAATGTTTCAAATACACAATGGATACTGAGAAATCAAAATCTCTGGATTCAGGTACCACACTGCTTAGGCAGAGGGATTCACCAGCCAGTACTTAAAGTGTAGCAAGAGCCAATACTGTATTTTGCACAGAGGACACCAGCTCACAACATAAGACTTCAGATAATACAAGAAGTCAGGGGAACACAGGCACCTTACCAGATAGCTCAGGCTTGTCAGCAGGAATATCCAGGTGGAACACTGCTTGTTAAGTGCAGACTCATAAGAAGGAAGGAGGTGCCATACTGCTTGATCAGTGTAACCTCTAGCCCTTCCTGGAGGTGCCTTAGTAACATGAGCCAATATAACTTCTGTGTCTGCATAGAGGATGCAGGTTCACCCATACAAGGCTTAAAATATTAAACAGCAATAGCAACGGGGCGAAGGCACACCTGCACCTTATCAGAGTGGCTAATTAGCTGGATGGAAACTCCAGCCAAAGCCCCAATAGCTCTCAGCTGAGGGACATAATTAGCTAATTAGCATGCAGACTTCCCAGTGCACTACGCACAGTAGATAATGAAGAATCATACTCACCAGCTTCAGGCTGTTATAACTAGCCCATATGCATACCCACGGCCCTTTTGCAGAAGTTCTGTAGAGTTCTGTAAAGTCTCACATAACTCAAAGAAAAGGGGAGTCCAAAAAGCTCACAGGTAACAATGTGGGAAGCCCACACCTGTGTCTGTTCCCAAAAAGCACTAGATTGAATCTTGTGCCTCGCGGGGCATATAGCAGGGGGGCTGTTTTAGCACAGGGCTAGGACATGGATATGCCCACACCTGCACTTCTTCCCAATAAGCGATAATTTACAGATTATGCGTCTTGAGGCATCAGGTAAATTCTTCTCCATTACCTGGGAATCATCCCTCTGTGTCCACACAGAGGTAAAAAATAAGCAAAAATAAATAAATAAATAAAAATACAGAAGAAAAAACAAAAGGCTCACAGGTAATAATGTGGGAAGCCCACATCTGTGTCTCTTCCCAAAAAGCACTAGATTGAATCTTGTGCCTCGCTGGGCATATAGCAGGGGGGCTATTTTAGCACAGGGCTAGGACCATGGATATGCCCACACCTGCATTTCTTCCCAATAAGCGATAATTTACAGATTATGCGTCTTGGTAAAATCTTCTCCATTACCTGGGAATCATCCCTCTGTGTCTACACAGAGGTAAAAAATAAATACATAAACAAAAAGAAAATACAAAAGAAAAACAAAAAACCAAAACTGTGTTTGATTTCTCTCAAAATTCAACAAAAAATAAAAAGTGAGGAGGGAGATCCTACCTCCCTGTCCAGTAGGACAAAAAATAACTGTGGTGAGGAGGAGGTCATGGGGTCTTATAGGTCATGATTCATTTTGATTGGCTATGTTATAGGTCCTACCTCCAGGTCTGGGAGGGGCAATGCCCCATGTGTACTGACATGGAGGGACGTAGAAGAAAAAGCTTTTCTCAGCCATATGTGGGGAGGTTTGAAAGAAAGAAAGAGAATAATTTTTTACTTTTCAATAGTAATGAAATCAGTATTATATTAGTCTCTTATAACATGTTACATATATATTATATATTCTTTGTCATTTTATAGGGTTTTCTGTTCCCAACTGCACTTAACCAATTTATTTCATGAAACAGGATGTATCTGTAGCTCCCTAGCTTCCTGTTTTTTCTTTTCACTGATTTCAGCTTTCAGCTGCACTTCTGTATTGGTGCTGCCATGACAGTTGAACTGTAACTCACAACAGCATACACCACTGTCCCATTTATATTAGACCTCCCTTGTTCCTGGGGGTCCTCTCAGCACTCTTACTGTGCCTGTAATTACTAATGTGAAACATATTTAATGTTTCAAGAGAGGTATGACAGTGAAATTTGATGTCTGGAACTAAGACGGACGAATGGCTAGTGTCAGAGGGTTGATAGTTGTCACCCCCACCCTCTATGACGCCATAACGCTATAGGGCCCAAGGCAGGATGGACTTTAAGGGCTAATGGTCTACTGTGGACAATGGTCACTCATATAACTTATACTAGGCCATACAAATAAATGATCCCCACTCTGTTACTTAGATTCCAGAGTGTCAGCATAGTGTCAGCATGTCTCTTATGCCCTTTTGCAGAAGTGTTGCTCAATAGTTGTCTGTACCACAATGGCTATGTTTAGCCAACAGATGTTTACGAGGCTGTGGACAGTTGGAACCAGAAACTCTTATGTTGCAAAACTGCACATCTTACAGGAATGTACAAATATATGCCAGTAAGTCTCCTCGCCGGACCATGTATGGTATTTCCTTGAACCCCTTGTCACAATTACTGTAAATGCCTTCTGAAAGCTATATAACGCATGGACCAAGAGGTGGGTCTTTGGTAAGTCCTTGGCTGACATTCTGTGTGTTACTCCAACAGCTTACCCAGACAAAACTGTTATGTTGTATTATGTATGAATAAATTGCCTGACTATTACTAAAGGTTTTCCTTTACTGAGTTTTGTCTTACACGAGGTCAAAATGGTATTACTAAAAATACCATCACACCCTATTTACACAAATCTTATCCACAAATCTTTGCAACCACCTATGAGAAAAAAAAGCGAGGGGGGCAGTAGCATTCCGTCCCCATGTTGTATTTTTCCCTGAAGTGGTTATTTCTGATCTTGAAAGTAGATATTTGTTATTGCAAGGTACTTTATTGGGAAAGCCGATCACAATTATGAACATTTATGTGCCCCCTGTTGGTTTACATAAGTTTTTCTCAAAGGTTTTTTCTCTTCTATCCAAAAATGTACAAGGGACACTAAACTTCTACGTCTGCACCTACCTATCTTAAACAAAGCATCTGTGATCTTTCATTAATTGATGTGTGGCGCTGTCTACATCCTAGAACAAGGGACTTTACCTTTTACTCTGCATCTCATAACTCTCACTCCCGAATTGATTATGTATATGTCTCTCAATCAGCTATAGCCAATGTCACAGAAGCTAAAATTGTTCCCATAGCCTGGTCAGACCATGCTTCAGTCTTTGTTTCATTGCATATTCCTGATCGTCTCCCAGGTAAACATCTGTGGTGTTTGAATGAGTCTCTATTGTCAGATGCTGCACTATGCAGTAAAATTACAGATGCTATTGAAAATTACTGGATAGATAATTTGGATGAGCCGTTGTCCATAAGCGCGCTTTGGGCTGCTCATAAAGCTACCATCCGTGGAGTGCTTATTAGTATTTCAGCACAGCCTTTCATAACCAAATTTTTACCTTAGAACGTGAGATGACAAAGCTAGACCAAATTCACAAACTTAATCCCAATCCACAATCCTTAGAAACCCTAATGCGGGCTCGCCAAAACCTTACTACTCTGTTATACCAAAAGATAAATCTCTTAGACGTACACAGCATAGCTTTTTTCTTTTAAAAGAAAAACCTGATCGTCTCTTAGCCAGAAAATTATGACAGGCCCAAGGTTTCCATTCCATACTATCTATTAAGAAAGCAGATGGGAGAGTCTTAAATACCCCCACTGATAATAATTGCTCAGTTCCAGAAGTTTTATACAAATCTCTACTGCTTTAGCCCCCAAAACCCTCGCTTGGACAAAGAACCGTTGCTATCACGAAGTAAATTCCCTAAGTTATCCTTAGATGACAACAAAACCCTGAATGCTCCTATCACCACAGAATAAATTGAAACTGCTATTCAACAACTAAGGAACAGTTCCAGCTCAGGCCCAGATGGTTTTCCTCCTTAGTATTATGACAAATTTCGGACCCTTTTAATACCTCACCTATTGACACTTTTTAATGAAATGCTACTAGGCCATTCTTTGCCCCAAGAAATGTTATTTGCTAATCTTTCTCTCCTTCCTAAGCCTCATAACGATCTTTCCGACATCCAGAATTACCATCCCATTTCAGTTCTAAATGTAGATATCCGGATTTTCTCAAAAATTTTAGCGGCTCGCCTTAATACTTATCTTCCTCCTTGATTCACCCTGACCAAACTGGTTTTATACCGGGTAGGCAAACTACAGATGCCACTCGTAGGCTTATCAATATAATTGAAGATGCAAACATTACGAAAACTCCATTACTAACACTTTTATTGGACATACATAAGGCATTTGATTCTCTTTCCTGGCCTTATCTCTTTCAAATACTACCAAAATACAATATCACTGGACATTTTTTAGATGCTCTTCGAGTTTTATATAGACATCCAACAGTGTACTTAAAAATTTTAGGAAGACAATCTTTAGCTATTCCTATTTTACGAGGTACTCGCCAAGGCTGCCCTTTTTCTCCGCTTCTCTTTTCCTTAGCGATTGAGCCCTTGGCCATGTTAATTCGACAAGATAATACTATCTCAGGCTATGTCAAATCTAGCCAAGCTTACAAATTGAGTATGTATGCTGACGACATTAGCCTCACTATTACGAAGCCTCTAACTAGTCTCCCTAATCTATTTAATACTTTGGATAAGTTCCATAAGCTTTCTGGCATTCAAGTAAGTATCTCTAAAACTGAAGCACTCCCTCTCAATATTCCTAAACAACATTTAAAACTCCTGGAACTGAACTTCCCTTTTCACTGGAGAAAACATTCAATGGAATACCTTGGGGTCAAAATCACAAATTCCTTTCACACCTTATACAAGGCTAATTTTCCCTCGCGTATAAATACTTTACATAGGTTGCTAGAGAATTGGTCCAAATATTCTATCTCATGGCTAGGATGCATTGCAGCAAGCCAGATGATGCTTCTCCCCAAGCTCCTATATGCTTTTCGAACTTTACCTATACCAGTTAATATCACAGACCTTATCTGATTGCAGAGAAAAGTTTGGAACTTTATTTGGAATAATAAATTGCATAGAATAAATAAAAATGTAATGTATAGATCTTACAACCATGGAGGGTTAAAAGTTCCTCATTTGATACATTATTACAAAGCAGCACGACTGGCTCAATTGATGCAATGGCATTTACCATCAGGTCATTCAAAGTGGGTTGACTTTGAGAATGCTAGTATTCACCCTTTTGAGAGTTGCCTCCCTATTACATGCAGACACTGAGAAGATTCAAAAAACATAAAATTACAAACCCCATAATCAAATTTCACTTACAACTATGGAAAACTCTGAAGCCAACATTTATCCCACATAACCGTCGTAGTTACATGCAATCACTAGTGGGGAACCCAGACTTTCCCCCTGGACTTTCCCATACATCCTTCCATAGATGGACTGCTAGTGGACTTTGTACTTTATACAACCTGTTATCTTTAAAAGGCCTTAAATCCTTCCCCCCAGTTGCATGACCTATATGCTCTTCCTGATATGGAACAGTTTCGATACAACCAATTCTCCCACTTTCATGATTCCCAGGCTCCCTTTCGAGCTAAATTGGAAGGTTCTATGTATGAATATTGTTGTAGGAACCCACTCAGAAATAAGAGTGTAATTTCAATTCTCTATTCTCAGTTTATAGAGGCTCCTTCTCCAGTTTCACATAAGTACAGAATGGGAAACAGATTTGGTATCCTCTGTCCCGTTGGAGACCTGGTCTAAAATATGGAACTCTATTACAAAATGTTCCCCTAATGTAGTAATTAAAGAAACTGCTTACAAAGTGTTATTTCGTTGGAACTTTACACCTAAAAGCAAACACGCTATTAATCCAACCTTTCCTTCTTCATGTTTTAGAGGATGTATGACTGAAGGAGATTATCTTCATGCATGGTGGCATTGTCCCATTGTGTCAAAGTTATGGACTGAGGTATATCGTATTGGATTCCAAGATTATAGGGGTACCCATTGAACCATCTATAGAAACAGCACTTTTTTCCCTGCCCTATCCTAAGTTAGCTCCACATTTGAGTAAATTGGTTTCTCAGAAAATAGCCGCTACATGTTGGGCTATAGCCCTTTACTGGGTGGCTCCTTCCCTTCCTATAACACATGTTAACAGACTTAAATTCATCCAATATATGCATTATTTATCAGCTCTCATGGAAGATAAACTTGATCTTCATATATCCAAATGGTCACTTTGGGAGAAGTTTCATTCTGAGCAGACATTACTATGTCTATGTCCTTGGTATGACTGTGTTTGAACTTGTGTCCTTAATGTGAATATGATCAGACTTTGTACATAAGCCATTCCCTTTTTTTTTGTTATTTCTGTAACTTAATTTTTTTTTCTTTTAATGTACTTTATGCTTTTCCTTTTATATGTGGATGTATACCATAAATGCCACAAATAAAGAGTTATAAAAATAAACAAGTTGAAAAGCAAGGGACCTAGCACAGAGCCCTGCGGTACTCCACTAACAACACTGGTCCAATTAGAAAATGTTCCATTTACCATCACTCTTTTTTGCTAATCTTTTAGCCAGTTCTCTATCCAGGTACAAATACTATGTTCCAGGCCAACATTCCTTAACACATAACCTTTTGTGTGGCACTGTATCAAATGCTTTAGCAAAGTCTAAGTAAATCACATCCACTGCCATCCCAGAATCGAGGTCACTGCATACTTTCTCATAAAAAGAAATTAAGTTAGTCTGGCAAGATCTATTACGCATAAAACCATGCTGGCACACACTCATAGTATTATGATTTGCTAAAAAGTATCTTATCCTTTATTAACCCTTCGAAAAGCTTTCCTACAACTGACGTCAGACTAACTGGCCTGTAGTTTTGAGGCTGAGAACGGGATACTTTTTTGAATAGAGGCACCACATTAGCAATTGCCAGTCCCTCGGCACTATGACAGACCACAATGAATCCTGAAAAATTAAGTAAAGAGGTTTGGCAATCACAGAGCTTAGCTTGCTAAGTAACCTGGGATGAATACCATCAGGACCCGGACCTTTGTTAATCTTAACATGTTCTAGTCTCTTTTGAATTTCCTCATGTGTGAACCATACATCATTAGTTGTGTTACTAGAATTGGGACTATTAAGAAGGAAACCTTCATTAACTGGTTCCTCATTTGTGTAGACTGATGAAAAATATGAGTATAGAGTATAGAATCTGTGCTTTTATTTTGTTTTCATCAACCATCTGACCCCCATCTTATAGTAAAGGTCCCACCCCTTCCTGCTTCATTTTTTTACTATAAACATATTTAAAAATGTTTTTGGATTTTTTTTTTACTGCTGGCTGCGATATCCTTTTCCATATCAATTTTAGCTTGCCTTATAGCATGATTTATTGGCCTCCTTGTACTTCCCATTTTTGTTCTGTGTTTAAAGGACCAGTAACATAAAAAAAAATGTTTAAAAATTTGTTAGTGCACAACGAAAAATAAACACCAAGACAAATAAATCTTTTAAAAAGCAAAGCCTTTATTAAGAAATAACTTACAGAAAATCCACTTCCTGTCCTCTTCAGAAACGGCGAAAAGGCGACCATCCACACTGCAGCAATCGATTTCTCCTTCCTGGATATTCACTGACAGGCATCTTCCTCCTCCCGGCGTCCAGCAACAGCTGTGTCTCTCCTTCCCCATGGATCGACTTCCCTCCTTCGCTCTCCTCACCAGCAGTTGCGGGGCACAGAGTGGGTAGTGATTTAGGAGTCGGTGTGAGCGGAGGCAGGGACGGTGCTCTAAGAAGCAGACAGTGCAGTGTAAAATACTTGTCTGTGTGTGAAATCCTTCCCATCGCTTCATACAATGCAGAGCACGGGAGAACGGCAAACAATCCTAGCGTGTGTATTTGATTGTCTGCTTCTTTTGCCCCCTGCAGACCTGGGCTTCTAGGATAATTAGTCGCATTGAGGGTCCCCGCAGAGAGAAATACAAAACCGGCTGCCAAAGTCCCCAGACTGAGCTAAGTTGCCTGCTCGTTGCTGTCAGTGAAAGATACGTGGAGCTGCTGGGATGGGAGCAATACCGGCAAAGAACAGTATGTGTAAAGAGCTCCGTCCCCTGCCTCCGCTCACACCGGCTCCTACATTACTACCTCAAATGCTGAATCCCATTTGACACTGAGAATTAACTCCTAGGAGCCAAGCTTTAACCCGCTTCCCCTTGGCTGTAGCTCCCACTTACCTGCGCTCCTCATTGTGCAGCGCCGCCGACCCCGCCGGGAACGTTCTGCCCGGGCTCTTCCTGTAGCCGCTGCCGGCGACCCCACTAAGCAGAACTGCACCAAGGCTGAACAGAGGGACTCGGAGCTGCACAATGAGGAGTGCAGGTAAGTGGGAGCTACAGCCAAGGGGAAGCGGGTTAAAGCTTGGCTCCTAGGAGTTAATTCTCAGTGTCAAATGGGATTCAGCATTTGAGGTAGTAATGTAGGAGCCGGTGTGAGCGGAGGCAGGGGACGGAGCTCTTTACACATACTGTTCTTTGCCGGTATTGCTCCCATCCCAGCAGCTCCACGTATCTTTCACTGACAGCAACGAGCAGGCAACTTAGCTCAGTCTGGGGACTTTGGCAGCCGGTTTTGTATTTCTCTCTGCGGGGACCCTCAATGCGACTAATTGTCCTAGAAGCCCAGGTCTGCAGGGGGCAAAAGAAGCAGACAATCAAATACACACGCTAGGATTGTTTGCCGTTCTCCCGTGCTCTGCATTGTATGAAGCGATGGGAAGGATTTCACACACAGACAAGTATTTTACACTGCACTGTCTGCTTCTTAGAGCTCCGTCCCTGCCTCCGCTCACACCGACTCCTAAATCACTACCCACTCTGTGCCCCGCAGCTGCTGGTGAGGAGAGCGAAGGAGGGAAGTCGATCCATGGGGAAGGAGAGACACAGCTGTTGCTGGACGCCGGGAGGAGGAAGATGCCTGTCAGTGAATATCCAGGAAGGAGAAATCGATTGCTGCAGTGTGGATGGTCGCCTTTTCGCGGTTTCTGAAGAGGACAGGAAGTGGATTTTCTGTAAGTTATTTCTTAATAAAGGCTTTGCTTTTTAAAAGATTTATTTGTCTGGGTGTTTATTTTTCGTTGTGCACTAACGAATTTTTAAACATTTTTTTTGATGTTACTGGTCCTTTAACCCCGTGGAAAGCATTTCCCACTTAATATGTTGCAGAGACGCCCTTATTCTGTCAAAGTTTGCTAGTCTGAAATTTAGTGTTTTAGTTAATTCCTTATAGAATTGCTTCTGCAACAGAATCTCAAAGGAGACCATGTTATGATCATTATTTTCTGGTCTGCTGTAAAATCTTACCACCTAGATCACACAAATGTTAGAGATGAGTTCAGTATTATTAGTTATTACAAGGTCCAAAAGAGAGTTATTCCTAGTAGGTTCTTGAACGAGCCGGAATAAAAAGTTGTCATTCAGCATATTTACAAACCTACTAGCTTTTTCTGTCTTGGCAACCCCATTACCCCAGTCAATGGCTGGATAATTGAAGTCACCCATAGCAACAACTTGACCCAGCTGTGAAGCCATTTGTATCTGCAAGAGTAGCTGGGCTTCATACTCGACACTTATACGAGATGTTTTATAGCATACACCAATGAAAATTATTTTTGTAACCTTTTTGCCCAGTCAAAATCTCTACCCAGAAGGATTCTACACCCTCACCAGTGCCAGCTATGGTTATTTCTTTAGCGCATGGCTTAAATTCAGGCTTTACATACAAACACACTCCACCCTTTTTAATTCCTCTGTCCCTCCTAAAAAGGCTGTAACCATTTAAATTCACAATCCAGTCACATGTTTTATCCCACCAGGTCTCAGTGATACCAATTATATCATAATTTTTAGAGCCTGCAATTAATTCTAGTCTCCCATTTTACCTGACAAACTCTGTGCATTTGCCAGCATACAGCTAAGGTTACTACTTTTACTTTTGAAATTTGCATTACTTAGTGGAGAATTATATATTAAGTTAGCATTATTCTGTTTTCCTTGTAACAGAGGGACCTCCTTAGCTGATAAACTGTATGCCCCCCTCACTCCTCCCCATGACCCCTTACTAATCCCGCTGCCCCGTCTACCCTAACTTCCCCATAATTCTTTATCTCACCTGCCCCCCCTTGCCTAGTTTAAACACTCCTCCAACCTCTTAGCCATTCTTTCCCCCAGCACCGTGGACCCCCTTCCATTGAGCTGCAAACCGTCACGACTGTATAGGTTGTACCCCAAGGAAAAATCAGCCCAGTGCTCTAGGAACCCAAACCCTTCCTTCCTACACCAAGACTTGAGCCACGCATTTAGCTCCCTAAACTCCTGATGGTTTCCTAAACTTGCACGTGGCACGGGCAAAATTTCAGAAAAGATGACATTGGAAGACCTTTCCTTGATCTTAGAGCCTAGATCCCTGAAATCACTCTTTAAGGTCTCCAATCTACCATTTATTTTGTCATTAGTACCGATATGCACTAAGACAGTTGGGTCATGCCCAGCCCCACCCAATAATTTGTCTATCCGAACAACCACATGCCGAATCCTGGCACCAGGTAGACAGCAAACTGTTCGGTTGAAGCGATCCGAACGACAGATTACCCTATCCACTTTCCTAATAATTGAGTCCCCTACAACCACAATATGCTTAGGCCTGACTCTACTCTCCTCCCCACCACTACTAGAGAAACTGGTCTGGGAGAGATCAGCCCCATCTAGAATTGCCAATCCAGAGTTCATACTCCCATCATCATCACACCTGCCAAGGCTGGGGCCGGTATTACAAATTTACCGGCAATGTAGCTGCCGGTAAATTTGTAATACCCTTAAAAAGACCCCCTCGCCCTGCCCCCAATCCCCTGTAAACTTATATTTTTCCTCCATTTTTGTCCTGGCCGCGCCGTGGCCATGCCCCTTTTATGTACAACCCCGCCCCCTTTGATGTCACACCCGCCCCTTTTTGTACCCGCCCCCCACCAGCCAGTAAAAAATCTAGAAAAAGGTGGCAACCCTACCCACCTTAGATTTTCTAACTGTCACCCAGCTAGCTGCCTCAACATCCTGTTGCTGTTCTGTTCCCCCCAAAATATCTGACCCTGCTAGGTCCTGCTCAGTGAGCAAGAGACTCCTTTCAAGATTGTCAATCGGCCACAGTGTTGCAATTTGTTGCTCCAGTGCTCTAACTCGAGCGTCCAAAGTGGCAGTTTGCTCACAACCACCACAGAGGAAAGCATTTTGGATCTCTTGTTCCAAATCTGCATACATATGGCAGACTGTGCACTGAGTCAATCTTACTAGCACTCATTATCCCAGTTACAGATCAAAACAGAAAAAAAAGAAATAGGGTTTAGAATAAACTTTTGACCTAGTTTGAACCTCCTTTAGTTTGAAACTTCTGTGTTTGTAACTCCACTTACAGAGCAAACACTTACAGAGCAAACACTTAAGAGCAGCTAAAAAAATAGAGCAAGCTCCACTGTAGTCCCAGGGGTTCTATTTATACAGTCTGTTCAGGTGCAACTAATCAAAGCCCACCCCCCTCAAACTGAGGGAAAACTAACTGCAAAGTAAACCAGGTTGTGACACACTTGCTGTAAGCACACCAAACTTTGCTATTTAGCACCCAAGACAGAAAAAAAAAACTATATAAAAAAATAAAACCACAGTAGTTAAATATAAAACCTTAATATAAAATAGAAGTTAATAACAAATACATATCCATATCAGTTGATTTGTTTGCTTTTAGTTGCTTTTTTCCAGTCAGCAGCCTGTTTATCAAAATCTGAATATATCTCATTATTTTCTGAAATATACTCCGACCAAATCCTCATGGGTTAATTCCTCTTATTTACATTGTTGAACTGGGACACCATAGGCCCACCCAAAAACCTTTGACTAGGGGCCCTCTCTTAGTACTATTTTTCTTCCTCTCCTCACTCAACCTCTATTCTCCTAGTCTCTTTTATTTACATGCTATACTAAATTTTTTGTTCTCATAGAAATAGGGAATGGCCATGAAATAGGCCAAATGTTTAGCAGCATGAGGGCCCACTGACACCTAGGCCCACCGGGACTTTTCCTGGTACCCCAGTGGGCCAGTCTGACACTGCTTATTTATCAATACATTTTCCCGAAAAATTCCAGTGCAGGAAAAAACTCGAAAAAACTTCGAATCGTACAAATTTTTCCGGTTTTTCCACCCAAAAACTTTTTTTGGATTTTGCCCAAAAACTACAAAATCTTTGGATTATTACACGAAACCCAGCACAGATCAGGATATTTGTGGGACTTCTCCTATTGATTTATATACAACCTCGGCAAGTCTGAGATGCTGGATTTTCAGATTTGGACTTTTTCCATCCTCTGAGTATAATAAATCCTGGAAATGCTATGTGGATTTTTTTTTTAGTTTTTTGCATTCAGATTTTAATAAATAATACCCTATATATTGGGAGCTAATACATGTATTTTGTTTGTTCTATGGTTTTTACCACAAGCAGTTTTGCTGCACTATGTGTTTTACGCATGTAACCCCAGTATACTTTTATAAAGCTATATAATGGTTTTTTTTCTGTTAGTTATAGTTTTGCATTGGCTGTTGACACCAATAGCTGTAATAGCTCCAAATGCAACCTTTAGCCATGAAATATTACAGAAAAGCAGGGCCACATTTTCTGCTCAGGACACCCTTACCTCTGTGTATGCACCAAATAATGCAGAATGCATATGCAAAATGTAAATTATAATTTGTTGGTTACGCAAGCTACTGGCACCTATATGACTGTAATTTACCCATGCTTGATTGGCTGAGACACAATTTTTATTTGTAAGAGATAAGAGATAAGTGAAAACTGAATTCAGAAATTATTGTTACATCAAATCCATCTTAATTTGCAAATTAAAAATAATCTTAGCAAATCTAGTGTAACATATAACATTTATATATGCACTTTACTGCATAAAAGTTTAACGTCGATATAACGTAACAAACTATTGCTTTTTGCTTTTAAATTAAACTCAAACTTGTTTTATATTTTATAGGAATTTTGTAGTGACAAGCTCTTCTCTGCATCAAAATGCACATGTCTAGCACCTAGTCATTTGTTCATTTGGTCTAAGTAATCCCAATTACTTACTCTCACTGGTGGCAAGTAAAACATGATGCAGATGTTAGGTAATGTTAAGCTGCCCTCATAAATTCATTCAGTTTGACTTGAAACAAATGTACTATACTTAAATAAAATTGGAACAAGAAACCCCATATTTTGTGAACTCATTTATATAAAAATTTGCTCATATTCAGATATTCATATCCTGTGAAGATGTTTTAAGAATAAGCTGATATTTACCTTAAGGAAGATAAGTGCAAAAACAAGAACTATCCTTAAAATTAAGCAATCCTTGTTTGGTAACATTTAAAAAAACAAAACACCATGTTTTATGGAACATACATTTTAGATTAAATATTAGAGTAAACTTGTATAAGGCATTTTTTCTCCTTAACTACAAGTCTGACAAAAAGTCCTGAAATTTTACTTATATAATCAGCAGCTTTGTGGCAGAGATTATTTTATGTTTGCCCTTTTCATTTAAGTTTCTTTAAAATAAAAGTAATTCTTTCAAATATAGACACAATAGACCTCATTTATAGACACAATGCCTTATGCAAATTGCAGTTTTTGTACACAACATCCATGTTTTTCCCAGAATGAAGCAGAATAAAGTTTTTTCCCAAATTTCAAATGTGAAAAGCGACAATAATATTATTTAACTGTAGAAGAATGAACAAATCTGCAAGATCTAAACTCCTAGGAAGGTCCAATATATTGAAATTCATATCCATCTGGTGTAATTTCAGGTATTTGCCATGCAACATTTATGTACACTTACATACTTTTGCACATATTTACACATTTACATACACTTATAGACACATTTACACACTTTTTAGAGCTGTACACACATGCATACACAAGCACTCACAAATATTTTTTTTTTAATTTTTTTTTTTATTTCTTAATTTTATCAGTTTTCCTCTTGTTATTTTGCTTAAAACTGTTGATTTCACAGTGTGACTATTGGATTCTATCAAGGATTCTGAACGCTAGCCACACTTTCGGATCAGTTATTTTGTTATGTCATTGATTTGCCTAATTGTTTTTGATTTTTTATGATTTTATGCTTGCATTGTTATTTGCATTGTTGTTTTTCTAGCGTTGTTTGTACTTTGATAATTTGGAGTACAAACAAATTTTTAGCAATTTTGGATTCGCCACAATGTGTACTTTACAAAAATATATGGTTTTGGGGGGTCTTTCCGCTGTTAGATGGTCTTGGGCACATAATATTGAGTCCAGGGTCTATTTTCACAGAAGGTGAATTGGCAGCGCAGAAAATTCATATGTACTATTTTTATTTAGGGTCCGCACATGCCAGATGCTTTGATATATCTATGCATATTGGGCATCAAACTGTTCCGTAGACCCTTGCAGTCAATAGTATGTAAGAAATTGGGTGAGATAAATGTGGCCGATTGCAATATTTTTGACAATTTTCAGAAATGTCAAAAATCGCTGCCTTTAGCGTTGCTTTGCAGTATGGTAGTTTGGTGTAGGAAGACATAATTACCTATTTTGGATTCGTCAGAATGTGTACTTTCCAAAAATATATGGTTTCGGGGGGTAATTGTGCTGTTAGGGGGTCTTGTGGTGCAATACGCAGTCACTGGTCTATTTTCACAGAAGGCGAAAAGAAAACAGAAAAAAATCAAATACACAATTTTTTGGGGGGGTCTGCACATGCCAGATGCTTTGGTATATTTATGCATATTGGGCATCAAACTGTTCAGTAGACCCTTGGCGTCAATATTTAGGGTGTACAATTGTATGTATGAAATTAGGTAAGATAAATGTGGCCAATTGCAATATTTTTAGACAATTTTCAGAAATGTCATAAAAACCGCTGCGTTTAGCATTGCTTTGCAGTATGGTAGTTTTGAGTAGAAAGACACAATTATATATTTTGGATTCTTCAGAATGGGTACTTTCCAAAAATATATGGTTTTCTGGGGTGAACATACATTTTTGTTCTTTTGCCCCTTGGAAAATGCTGTAAATGTGCTGATTTTGCAGTATATGGAATTACAGAACTGATAACTTGTATGGGGTGTCTTCGTTCTGGGGCCCCTATACACCACATACTTAGGTGTACCTATGCATATTGGGCATCAAACTGTTCAGTGGACCCCAGTTTTCCAGATTTAGTGTGTTTTATCTTGGTATGTATTGATATGTGGGAGATACGATGCTTCAGAGTTGGAGTATTGAGGTGATTTTCGGAAATGTCATAAAAATTGCCAAATGTAGGAAAGCTTTGCGGCTTGGAATTTTGAAGTAGAAAGACATGCATACCCATTTTAGATTCAACAGAATGTGTAAATTCCAAAAATATATGGTTTTCTGGGGTGAACATACATTTTTGTACTTTTGCCCCTTGAAAAATGCTGTAAATGTGCCAATTTTGCAGTATTTGGAATTACAGAACTGTCTTCATTCTGGGGGCACTATACTCCACATACTTAGGTGTACCTATGCATATTGGGCATCAAACTGTTCAGCAGACCCCGAGCTTTCAGATTCAGGGTGTTTTATTTTGGTATGTATTGATATGTAGGAGATACGATGCTTCAGATTTGGAGTATTGAGGTGATTTTCAGAAATGTCAAAAAAATTGCCAAATTTGCGGCTTGGTGCTTTGGAGTAGAAAAATATGCATACCCATTTTAGATTCACTGGAATGTGTATTTTCCAAAAATATATGGTTTTCTGGGGTGAACATACATTTTTTTACTTTTGCCCCTTGACAAATGCTGTAAATTTGTTGATTTTCCAGTATTTAGAATATTATTCAAATTACAGGTGAGTGAGTGCTCACCAAAATGAATTACACCTCAAAGGAGATGTTGATGATGAATATAATAGATCTGTCACTTAAATTAAAGTGCACTTAAATATGAAGTGTGAGAGTTGTCTTAACAGAAACCAAATCTGGGGATACTGAGCAAAGCAACCCATTTATTGCCCACTGGTCAGCAAATTCACTCAACCGCCCAGTAAACACTGCCTGCGTGTACTCTGCTCGGATGCGGGAACGCACCAGTACCCGGAACAAAGCCTCTACCGGTAGAGGATTCACACTCTCCAAACATTGCATTCTAGACTTATGAATGGCTAGTTTGGCTAAAGCTAGGAGCAAGTTGAAGAGAAGGTCTTTCTCTTGATTGTCCCGGGATACTGGGCGTCCAAAAATAAAAACGTAAGGGGAAAAATGTAACCAGAACTGCAGGTGAAGTTTCCTCAAAAGAGCCAAAAGAGGTTGCAGTCTGGCACACGAAAAATAAGCATGAAACACGGACTCCCTTTTGCCACAGAAAGGGCAAGCAGCTGTGGAGTCTGTAAAATGGACCAAGTACTCTCCTGTGCTCAAAGCACCATGGAGCACTCTCCAACTCAAGTCTGGGCACTAGGCTGGAATAAAGGGCTCGCAACTGGGGTTTCTCACCCTCATTAAACACCCATCTCCAGATGTTATCATAGCGGGAGACAAGAGCAAGAAAGTGTACAGTGTGGAGCATGAGGGAGTACAATAGCTTTCTTGTCATATCATAAAAGCACGTTGAGGTAAAAATCTCCAACTGGCTCAATTTGCGGGAAGTAGGTGTGTCAGGGGATTGACGGGTTTTGGATGCTATTTTTATGGCTGGAGGTGGAGAGTTCCAAGGTAGATGTGGTTCTCCACCACGTAAATAAATGTGTGAGATTCTGGAGAGAGGTTATTCTTGATCTCCTGGAGCAGACGATGTGGAACTCTAGTGGTAAGGTACCCCATTCATGGCATAACTGCCCGAGCTTCCACCCAATCTGACCTCTCAAAATCCAGGAGATCCCCAACTCTGGTTAGCTGAGCCCTGCAAAGGCGGTGGTGGATGCTGGTGGACATCCTAGTCTTTAAAGATGGATTGTAAAGTAGGGGCTCAGTTAGAATGTCCTCCCCCTGAATGCCTCCTTGCCTTAGCACAGTTACCATGCTCCAGGTCTTTAGAGTCTCTTGGTAGTAAGCCAGCAATGGTGAGAGGCTTCTTAAGAATCCTTCAGGTTCTATGACAAATAATTGCCGGTCATACCCCATGTTGCGTACCTGATGATAAAAGCTGGATGCTAGGGTACACCACTGTGGAAAAGGATCTGCATACAAGTATCTCTGTATCTGCTGGAGATAGAAAGTATGTACTTGAGAGCATATGCATACAACTCCCTGTCCTCTATCTCTCAAGGGTAGGCTTGAAACACCCGCAGAGACCCAATGCTTTCCCATCAAGAGAAAGTCCAGCAACCTTCTCTGGATTTTAGCAATGAATTCTTGGGTTGGGCTAAGACATGTCAGCCTATACCAGAGTTGAGAGGCCACCAGCTGGTTAATCACCAAAGCCCCCCCCCTCATAGAAAGCATTTTAGCAAGACCCTTCCACTTTCCCAGGCGGGTAAGAACATGCTCCTCAAGTTCAATGAAATTCTGTGGAAAAGGACGCTCTTCAACTGACAGACACCTAAATATTTGATGACTTTAGTCTCACACAAGATGTCACGAAAAGCAGAAGGCAAAGAATCTACATGTAGAGGACCTTCCAGAAGGACTGAGCTCTTGGTCCAGTTGATCCGAGCTGATGAGGCAGCAGCGTAAATCTCTTGACATTCTTGTGCTCGCTCAAGATCAACTAGGTCCTGGGCCACAAGGATGACATCATCAGCATATGCTGAAAGAACTACCCTATTGTCAGGTTCCCTGAGCACCAGTCCTGTAAGCCTCTTCCTTAGTAGACACAGGAAAGGCTCAATGGGCAGTGCATACAGCTGTCCAGACAAAGGACATCCTTGTCGAACTCCTCGTTTGAAGGCCATGGGTGCAGTCAGAGACCAGTTGATTTTAACTAGACACTCTGCAGAGGTGTACAGTGTTTTCAGATAGTTCACAAACTGTGGGCCAAAGCTATAGGCTTGCAGAGTGCCTAAAAGATATTGGTGATCTACTCTGTCAAATGCCTTCTCTTGATCCAGGGAGAGAAAAGCAAGAGATAGACCAGCCTTCCGGGCAAAATTTAGTAAATCCCGAACCAGAAACAAATTATCAAAAATTATCCGGCCAGGGACTGTATAGGACTGGTCAGGATGAACCACCTCTGCCAGCACAGACTTGAGCCTGAGTGATATAGCTTTGGCTACAATTTTATAGTCTGTGCTGAGTAATGAGACCGGTCGCCAATTCTTAATAAGGCGGAGATCCCCCTTCTTAGGTAGCAGTGATAGCATTGCTCGACGACACAAAAGTGGCATCTCACCAGTCTTGAGGGCCTCATTTAGAACCCTATGGAAATCATGTCCCAGAGTATCCCAGAAGAACTGGAAGAACTCTACAGTTAATCCATCCAGCCCTGGAGATTTATTATGGGGCATTAAGTGGAGTGTTTGAGACAGTTCATTCAGAGTGATTGGTTTTTACAACCTCTCTCTTCTGCCCTCGCTGATCACTGGAAGCCCATTCCATAGCTCCCTGCAGGCATCTGGAGAGATGGGATCCGGAGAAAAAAGGTTCTGGATCTTCAAGGGGGTGTCATCCTCCGCAAGAAGGCATGTGATTTGTTTTCGGTTTCCCTTCTTCTTCTCCAGAGCATAGAAGAATCGCGAGCCATGATCCATATCACAGAGTAACAGCATGTGGCTTCGCACATAAGCACCACAAGCCTGTCGCTGAAGAAAGGAGAGTACCTGAAACATTAGAAAAGGCTCCGAACAGCCATTTGTATTAAGAGTGCTTATACTTAGAGCCATTATTGTGTGTTAGTAAGTGCTTTAGCCCTCACAGAGGTCTGGTGAGACAAACACTTTTTGTGGAACTCAACAATACAGAGATGTTCTGCAGTTCCATAGTTTTTGGCCTCTTTTGTGACCTTGATGTATTGTCTCAATGAACTGATCATCAAAGTCAAATCATGCCACTTCTCCAGAGCCATATGTAGCTTCTTCTCCAATTTAACACCAAGGGTGCTCTCAAGAAAAATCTCGAGTTCCTCAGCTGGGATGATTGGGGTAGAAGGATTTGGCACAACTGTGTCAACCTCCTCTTCGATGTTCCCCTCATCCATGAGCTCTTCCTGACTAAAGGATTGATAATTTTTCCTCTCCACTGGATCTTTGAGAACTTCTCCACAAGAAGTTGCAGGAGAAGGATCAGAAGCACCTGATATCTGGAGACCCTGCAACGGCTCAGATAATACTTGGATTTTATTTGGAACACCTTTGGAGGTGGTTGACTCAGGGGTAGCAGATGGAATTGGCTCCTTAACAACAGGAGCTTTAGAGGCTTGATGGGCAACCTCTGCCCTTTCCACTGCCTCCTGTGCCTCCTGAATGGCAATAACATTGGGGTCAGTGGAAGAGAATGGAAGAGAGCTCTTAACATGCACAGTAGACCTCACAGAGTCTGTCTGCCTATCCTCCATATTTACAACTCCAGCCTCATTATCCTCCCTTGCAGCATTGTCTGCAGGATCCTGTATGGGGGTTGTCCCAATATTCTCCATTTCTTGGAGTGAAATACCCTGAGGCACTAAACACTGAGGCTGGTTGTAGTTCCCAAAGCTCAACACCTCAGGAACACTTACGGCCCGCTCTCATTAGGTGTCCCTTTATACTCCAGGGCAAGATCCTCTGTTGGGGACAGATGCAGCACCCCTGAATCTTAGGGGAGACCCATAATCCCCTGTTCAAGTTTCTCCAGACCATTTATCTCCTCTTCCCCAACTGGGTCTATAGATGCATGGTCTGGCACTAGTTGACTGCATCCAACAGTTGGACTAGACAATATCACCACATGAGGAGCAGATGTTTTGTTGCCACTTTTGCCCTTGGATGGGGGTACTCCATCATTGACCACTGAAACCCATTCCTCAGGTATCAGCCAGTTGGATTTAAATTTCTTCTTCTTTTTCTTGTCATTTGAAGAGGAAATGCTACTCTCTGCTCCCACCACAACAGGTGTTAGAACCACTGGCACCCCCACAACCTTAGGAGTGTTAATAACAGGGTTAAGTTGGTTTTTGGCAAGAACAACTGCAACACTAAGGGATGCATTGACATTCCCCCCCTCCCCTTCTCTTTTGCTGAAGTTGAAATGCAGGCTGCAGCTTGAGTGAAGAAGGAAGAGGTTTGGAGGTTTCAGAGGTGGGTTGTTCTTGAGGTTCTTTACTGAAGGGGATTTCTCATTTGAGGAGCCTGCAGCAATAGCTGTAGCAGGGTATGATGTTGCATTAGAGGTACTGGGGGCAGGAACAGGGACTGTGGTCTTAATATGCCTTTTGGGGCACCTCTGTGCCCCAGGTTCTTGCAAAGGAAGCACCTCACTTATTCTGTGCAGTAAAATTTTTTATACAGCACCCCCTCAAATGGAACCCCAAAGGACCCCTCAATAGTATCTTGACCCGAGGCAAAAGTAATTGCACCTGCCTTTTTAAAGAGAGGATATGTCTCAATCTGCTCTCCTTGCAACCGAAGGGACGTTTAGAAATAGATGACTTTATTTCACCGAGGGCTTGCAGGTGGGGTAGCAATAAATGGTCTTGCAGGAAGGGGGGCACATTAGATAAGACTATTTTTATGCCTAATCCTTCTAGGGATTCTACAGGGGTATAACTGCCCCCTACTGTGCTGCCTCTCTGCACCAAAGTATGCACTGCAGTGCACATGCAAATATTATGGCTTTTCCATACATTTTACTTGCTGCCACTATTACAGAGGGGCCCACCACTTCAGCTGCAACTTTTATGTAAGCCTCTATGCCATGAGCTCCTGACATTAGACTTCTAACCCCATGCTTCCTTGTAAGTTGCTCTACCCCAGCAGTGACTTGGCTTGGGTTGTTGCCGGTAGCTACTGCCTGTGCAAATGTTTTCGCCGGGGTCACATTGGCTGCAGCAGCAGAAACAGAAGCAGTGTAGCTTATTGACAAAGGCTGTCTGTGACTGGTGCTTTTTAGCATAGCTACAGCTGGGTTTTTCAGCTCCTTTTCCTTTAGGAGCCTGAGGTATTTTTTTATAATTTAGTTTTTTATTCCCTCCCATTATTTTACAAAACAATCCACAAAAAAGGAAGCTTAATTCTATAAATCAACAAAAAGTAAATGCAACAATGAGAAGTTTTAGCAGGGAGAGGGTTAATGTGAGCAAGTGCCTGGGAGTTGAACTGCTACTAGAAAAGATTTTATTTTCTTAAATCCCTCTCCATTTAGCTTTCTCTCCTTATAAAACAAGGATAAAAATAAAAGCACACACACAATCTGTGCAAATGGTGATAAATTTCAGCTGAAACTAAATACAAAAAACAAGTTCTTATTCCGGTTCTGACTACAGCTGAACGGAAATATATATTTACCCATTTTTAACTCGTTAGAATCTGTTCTTTCCAATAATGTGCAGTTTTTTTTTAGGGTAAACCTACTGTTAGTGGAATGTTTGGCCTTGAAATCAGATGTATGCAGTTTTGTGGAGCAGTGCTGTGGAAATTTAGTAGTTTGCTGCTTCTAGTTTCTTTAGTAGTTTGCTGCTTCTGAGAAATCTCCATAAAACTAGATATATTTGGTATTGGGGCATTTGGGAGACAGAACTTTCCAAATCTGCTGTGTTCTCGTACTTAAAATAAATTATGTTCCTGATATTTGCGTTTGTATCATGCAAAACTGTTTTTTTTTTTATACACTTAAGGTGGCCATACACGGGCCGATAAAAGCTGCCGACAGACCGTGTTGGCAGCTTATTGGCCCGTGTTTGGGGCCCCTCGACGGGCTTCACCCATCGAGATCTGGCCGAAAGTCGGCCAGATCTCGATCGAATGGGACAAAAAATCCCGTCGGATTGCGGCCGCATCTATTCATTGATGTGGTCCCGTGCTCCGACCGCCCATTGCTATTCGTTAGGATTCCGATCGTTGGGCCCTAAGGCCCATGATCGGATCAGCCCGCTATTGCCCACCTCAAGATGGGCATATCGGGGAGAGATTCGCTCGTTTGACAACATCGCCAAATGAGCGGATCTCTCAGTGTATGGGCACCTTTAGAAGCCCATATCTTATTACAGGAGTGGAATTACAACAAAATTCGAGCAGCATATTTTGAAAGCTTAGGTTGTCCTGAAAAAAACAATATCTTGTTTTTCTGGGTAAACTAAAAGACCCCCCAGGAAAGGCCCCTAAAGTGAAAGAGCACAAAATGTTCAAAAATGGTCTGTCAATAAAAGTATCAACTTGGGCAAATTGGCTGGCAGCGAAAAGTTTAAGCCGAAGCCCAGCAGGAGCCACCAGGAAGGGAAGATACAGTAGTAGAAGTCACCAGGAATTTCCCAGCATGTTAGCAGGTCGCAGCAGAAACAGTGCAGCAGGTAGAAATTCACCACAGCGTCAGCGACGCCACATCTTTCAGGATGGGGTACAGGAGCGGGACCTGGTACTGACTACAGCAGAACGGAATAAGGAGATGCCTGACAGAGTTGGTCTGCGCACTGAACGGTCGCAAGAACCAAGCTCAGGAAGTTCCAGAGGACAAAAGTAGCAGACTTCGCCCACATATATAAGGAGAACTCTCCAACTCACTAGGTTAACTTGCCACATAACTCCTATTCGGTGCAAAATGCATTACAGCCATGATCTTCCGCAAGTACTGGTGAGTAGAATGCTGCAGGGGTATGGGGGGGGTTCAACCGCCAATACTTATGACTCAAATGCGAAGATAATTAGGATTCTTAATTTGGTATCTGAAAGGCTGGCAAGAGAGGGTCCTTTACTCAGTAGGCAAGTAACCCCTGATTTAGTCAACCAGTTAAGTGGTTCCCAGAATATGGAGCTGCCAATAGAATATACAGAAGGCAGAACTAACCTTAGTACTGTTCCCTTATGCGAGGCTGCACCATTGGGGCTGCATCTTGACAATGATGTAAAGGGAAAAAAATGGTCTGGCCAGTTTATAAACTCATGTGTAGAGAAGGGGTTACAGTTAAACAAATGCCACGCACGATCAATAATTGGGTACATGGCTTTAGTACATATGCAAGTGTGCTATGCAAAAAATTGCCCAAAAAAATATTTAGAAATGATTTGGGGTGCTAACAAAACATATTGTGGCATTTGCTGGCTAAAATATGATGAGCAATTTAGATGCAGAATGGCATCAAGGGCCCAGATGAGATGGGATTGTCAGTATATGAGTCTGTTGCTCTTACTTATGACACCAACAGGCAAAGTTATGGACAACAAAGTCCAAAGTTGCTGTAGCACAAAGTGCTATAGCAACTTTGGACTTTTTTGTAACTGTGCTGGCTCTTAGCAGGGGGCCTTATATGCTGTTTAGCACCAGACACCTGAAAAGGTATATGGATCAACAGATGAGAACTCTAATTTCTGTGTAAAGTTATAGACAACAACATAACTTTCAGAATGGGATCGTTGTCTCAGCAAGTGGGACATCGGCCGCAACTGGAAGGAAAGGGGTCTGTTGGATGTACAATAAAAGTCACTGTAGATAGTACAGTAATTAAACACCTACTAAAGCCGAGGACCCCAGTGAAAAAGGAAAGGATGCTGCCACTAAAGAAATTACCCCAATGAGCATGCAAGATTTTTATGATGGATTTTGGATACCTTTTGATTTACCTACATGGTCTGAAAACCTAAAATCTGTGGAAAACAATACTGACAGGGTAAAAATAGGGTAAAAATAAGTAAAGAAATTTCCTTGGGCAGAATGGCTGGTATTTTTGATTCCGCTTCAATTCAGAATTTGAGAATTTCTCCTTTAGGTTTGGTTCCAGAAAAGGAACCAGGAAAATTCAGGCTTATACAGCAACTATCTTACCTAAAGGTGGCATCTGTTAATGATGGGATTGATAAAGAGGAATCAAAGGTCCAGTATGCATCTTTTGACAGGGCACTAGAACAGCAGGCAGAGGAGCCTTAGGGGCAAATTCAGTAAAGGCCGCAACTTCACCACACTTCACACCATTTCGCCAGGTGAAAGTTAGTTACCACTATACTAATTCAGTATAATGCGAAGTTGCGTCCTGGGCACCGAATGCTGATGACTTTTTGCTAGCATTACTTCAAAGCGGAATGGTGCTAGCGATCGCTTCTGCCTAGCAAAACTTCATTAGCCCTCTTACCCTTAGGCCAATTTGAATAGGGCAGGTACAGTAAAGTGGTATGGACGTCTTTATTAGAGATGTTGGAGCAAATGCTTGAAGTGGCCACTTTTTATTACAAATGTCCAAGGAACCTGAATAAAGACAAAAGAGATCTTCTAATGCTCTACACATGAGCCCACCACAAAATGAATGTCCCATGCCCCTCAAATGTCTGGGGAAAATGTTAACACTAAAAAGTTTAATAGTTAGAACTTTTGCCGGCAATCCCGCTTAAAAAAAAGGACAAGTCGCCAGCGTTTTAAGTACTTATATGCATTTCCGGCAGAGAGGATATTATGTAACTGACATGAGAGGTAATGTTCACTAAAGTTCACATTTTACTGAATTTGCAGAGTAATGACTGTTTGTCAGAGCGAAAAGTC
Organism: Xenopus laevis; assembly: GCF_017654675.1. Classification (NCBI taxonomy): domain Eukaryota; kingdom Metazoa; phylum Chordata; class Amphibia; order Anura; family Pipidae; genus Xenopus; species Xenopus laevis. The sequence continues at coordinate 57,327,557 of NC_054382.1, read as the reverse complement.
GCCTGGTGATAGAGTCCGAACAAACGCCAGCGACAGTCTTGTTTGATAGCAAATTGTCCTCTACGCCTGTTAGCGAATTGGCGATGTCCCTGCAGATGGGATTTCTGCCAAAATATCGCTAGTGTTAGCCATTTCGCCCTTAAGTGAACCTGCCCCTTAACCCTTTCCCTGCCAGCCGTTTTGTCCTAGATGCGAACATCTACTGCCAAGCAGTTTTTAGACATTTTGTACTCAAATGAGGGCCTCAAAACAAAGACCCCCAAATGGTCTGTCATTTCAGGTACTGCAAAATCAATACATTTACATTGTTTTGGGGGGGGCAAAGATATAAAAAAGTAAGTTCACCCCATAAAACCATATATTTTCAGAAAGTACACATTCCCCGAATCCAAATTGGGTATGCATGTCTTTGTACTCCAAAGTATCAAGCCGCAAACCATTCCTAAATTTGGTGAATTTGGTGACATTTCCAAAAATCACCTCAAAATTTCCACTCTGCAGCATTGTATGTCCCACATACTTTTAGGTATCAAGATAAATCACCCCAAATATGAAAGCTTAGGGTTCTCTGAACAGTTTGATCCCCAATATGTATAGGTGTACCCAAGCACATGGCATATAGGGGCCCCAAAAGGAAGACCCTCATATGGTCTGTCATTTCAGGTACTGCAAAATCAACACATTTACATTGTTTTGGGGGGGCAAAGGTAGAAAAAAGTGCGTTCACCCCATAAAACCTTTTATTTTTGGAAAGTACACATTCCTGCAAATCCAAATTGGGTATGCATATCTTTGTACTCCAAAGTACCAAGTCGCAAGCCTTTCCTAAATTTGGCGATAAAAGCAACGGTTTTTACATTTCTGAAAATCGCCTAAAATATTGCAATTGGCCGCATTTATCTCACCCAATTTCTTACATACAATTGTAAAACACCAAAAAATATTGATGCCAAGGGTCTACTGAGCAGTTTGATGCCCAATATGCATAGATATACCAAGGCAACTGGCATTAAAACAAAACTCAAAGACGACCTCTGGGAGCACCTGGATAACACCTGAACTGGCACTTATATAACAGTGTAACAAACTGTAACCCACAGCACCTTAATACCCCTCTGAATTGTGTCTGTATGTTACCCTCCCATTTAGACTGTAAACCCTACGGGGTAGGGTCCTCTAGCCTTTTGTTTCCTTGACAATGAGCACTTAATCTGCATTGTAATTATATTTTATATTTATGTGAATTGTATTGACCCCTTGTTTGTTTCTACTAATTTATTGTTTTGTTGTACAGTGCTTTGTCCTCAAGGAGCGCTTTACAAATAAAAATATACATACATACATGTGCGGACCCCAAATAAAAATAGTGAATACGAGTTTTCTCCGCTGCCGATTCGCCTTCTGTGAACATTGACCCTTGACTTCATATTATGTGCCTCAAGACCCTCCTAACAGCAACGACCCCCCAAAACCATATATTTTTGGAAAGTACACATTCTGCCAATTCCAACAAATATAACGACGTCTTTCTACACGAAACTACCAAACTGCAAAGCTTTTCTAAACATATAGGTTTTTACAACATTTCTGAAAATCACCTAAAAATGTTGCAGTTTCCCGCATTTATCACACACAATGTTTTACATACTGTACAAAGAAAAATCTCTCTAAATATGGACGTCAGAGGTCTAATGAATAGTTTGATGCCCAATATGCATAGATTTACCAAAGTATGTGTTGTGTATGGACCCCAAATGAAAAACGTGGCTATGAATTTCACGCTAGCCAACTAAGCTGCAGAAAAGAGAACCCTAACTGTGCGTTATGTGCTGTAAGACCCCCAAACTGTAAAAAGACCCCCAGAAACCCATATATTTTTGGAAAGCACATATTTTGGCGGATCAAACTAAGTAAAATCTATCTTTCTATACCAAAGCACCAAACAGCAAAACTATACTAAAGATACATAAGGAACAATAATGCAGGGATAAAATTGCAATACAACCACAAAAATAGCGAAAATCAATGAAATAACAAAATAATTGTTCTAACAGCATAATTAGTGGCCAAAATCGATTAACCAATAGTCACGCTGCCAAAATGACACGTTTTTAGGCAAAAAAACAAAAGATAACAGTACAATGAATACGTAAAAAAAAAAAACCTGTTTGTGTATACATATTTGTGCACTAATAAAAGTTGTGCAAATACATGTAAATTAGTGTAAATAACTGTACAAAAGGGACCAAGTGTGATAAAATAAAAAAAAACAATCTTTACTAAAATGTATATGTAAGTGTATAAATGTACTGTAAGTATGTGCATACCTCCCAACATTTTGGAAGTAAAAAGAGGGACAAAAAATCTTTTTGCATGTAGAACAGCAATTTCTTTGGCCACACCCATTTATGTGGCCACACCCCCTAATTACCATGTTCATTTTACAAAATTTGGCAGGTTATTAAAATGTAAAAATATTTCTCCTTATCTAAACAGTTTTTTTGTGTCTCAAAATTGTTACAAAGTATCTTATTTGCACCTGTTAGCTGTTCTGGGCTCTCTTCTAAAAGCCAATTAAGTGAGAAACTTTGTTTCTTTTTCTGGCTGTTCTGTGCAGAGAAAATAGGGACTGTCCAGTACAAATGAGGGACTGCAGGTTGAGCTGTCAAAAGAGGGACTGTCCCTCCAAAAAAGGGACAGTTGGGAGGTATGAGTATGTGTAGGTGCAGGTAAGTGTGTAAAAAAACGTGCACTTACCGTTTTTGGAGTAGGAGGATGATCGCTGTCATCGCTGGAGATGTCCTGGCAGCGTGTCTGCAGAGTTGTTGCGCAGCAGGAAGTGCGTGGGCAGCTCTGCAGGCAGGAAGAAGGTGAGTTAAGTAGCAGATGCTCCATGCGATGCGTCTGCTACGTTGAAGTCAGATCTGCGACAATCGAGTCACAGATCCGACTTGACAGCCCCCAGCCTCGTTGCCTAGGGGGCTGTCTTCTCTCCCCACTCTCTGCAGAGGCGGCAAAAGCCACCGAAGCAGAGAGAGAGTTCAGCTGCTAAAAAACGTACCATGTGCGTTCTTGGCAGCCTGAGCATTTGCCTGCCAGCACATACGCCGTACGTACTTGGCAGGCAAAGGGTTAATGTTCAAATCTGACATTGAATCTGCTTTTCGGCTGTTACCGATAAACTCTGAGTGCTGCCACTTCTTGGGATGTTACTTTGAAGGAAAGTATTTTGTGGATATGTGCCTCCCTATAGGCTGTGTCATATATTGTTATTATTTTGAAGTTTTTAGCACTTTTCTACAATGGACAACAACAAAAAACCCGTGTGTTACATTACCTTGATGATTTTTTATTTGTAGGCCCAGCCGAATAAATAATTTGCTCCCACCTGTTTTTCTAGAAAACATCACATTTTGGTGTGCCTGTGGCTAATGAAAAAATGGAGGGTATTTCACTTGCCATAAGACACTGTAAACGGTGTCATTATTAGTTAACAGAGCAAAGAGTTCAACAAAAAGTTACTTAAAAACAATCGTTAATAGGACATATGGTATTTGCTTGCGGTGTAATTTCTATGGGAAGTATGGATGAAAAAAGTATGATAAAAGTAGCAGGGCACTCAATATCAATAAATATCCACTTTTTCAAAACAGATAAGTCAAGAAAAGGCAAAAAGATTTTATTGTCAGCAATTGGTGGCAATTGCTGCCCAGTAACATTAAAAAACAGAAAATGAGAAAAAACAACCAGGGCCCATTCCTTATACATGAGGATTGAAGCTATGTTTCACATTATCAATTTTTATACATATTCAGATCCTGTTTAAAGGTATATTCTATACCCCGAGCCAATTGGTTCACAGACAGAAGCTAGCCTTGGAATTTTCTCCTGACAGAATAAAGAAAATTGGGAGATGGTCTTTCAACAGTTTCGAAGGTTACATCAGTCCACATAAGTTAATGAATCCCAAATTTGTAAAATTCAAATAAACGTCTTGTTTTTTATTTAGGTATTCCTCCAGTGTATTGCTGGATTCTTGGACACTCGTAAAGTGGGGTACAAAGAGAGCAGCAGCAAGAACCTATGGGAGACAGCTGGGTCTTTCAGCACAGGAAGTGAGAATCCTTTGGAGAGGTATACCTGGTTAACATTGGGATCAAATATTACCAGAAGTGTTACAATTAAGGGGAATTTGACTAGGCCAGGGTCAGGGTCAGACTGGGCCGATGGGGCATGTGCACAAAGTCGGCACTCTGGCGCAGCAGGGGGGTCTGGAGGGGGTTAGTTATCCACGCAGGTGGTAATGGTCTGGGTATGTTAAAAAATGTAGACACGATAAATACTGTAGCATAAAACAAGACACAGCAAAATGTTGTAAATGGTTTAGTTATTGTTTTGTCGAAGGTTGTAGCTAGAGCATACTGGAGGGGGGCGAGGAATCCAAAAGCGTTTGGAAAGTGTAGAAGAAAAACTGAATCTTTCGGTTTTGAAATTTGTGGAAGGCATACTGAGCTTGAAAAAGACAACAAATGCATGTTGAGAAAAGATGGAGTGCATTTGAACCCAACAGAGTTGGATATACATAACATGGATCTTCAAACTGGAATTGAAAAAGGTCTGGCAGTGCCAGGGCACAAATCCAGCCAGGTTTAGCTGGATTTTCGGTGAAGGAGTATGACACACTGTCAGAGAAAATGAAATTTAATTGGTGAGTTAAAGGTGAGAGGATCTGTAGCCCACAGCTTGGATTCAAACCGGAGACTCCGGTTTTGTTGTGTTATTCATGCCTGTTGCTATTGCAACAGTTGCCATAACGTGTTTATTATTGTTATATCAATTTAATAAAAGCTGTGGCCTTTGATTATCCACAATTGATTGTCTCCTTGTAATTATTTACCCTTTAGGCCACAGTCAGGTGAGTTTAGTTTGGTTCTTTAGTGACCATGAGGAAACAAACTTTGTTCCTGGGTCTTAAGACAACATTAGTAATACTAAATTCTTTCATTGTTTACTTTTGCTGCTTTCCTCCTATTTGATAAATATAGGATATAAATGATTTTGTGATATTTGACTTACTAATGCCTTGAATCATTTAGAATATTTATATTACAGTTACAACTGTAGTTAAGTTGTTACATGTTAAATTATTTCCTTGAATTCAAATTCTTTGAATCAGACTATATCATGACCTTTTCACAATGGCAGTATATTGTTTAACTTGAAAAAAAGGAGTACATTTATGAATACCATGACTTTTTCCTATTTTGCATCCTTTCACACCATGAAAAATTATACAACATGCAAACGTTTAGAATGCTGTAGTTCTGTTAGTTAAAGATCTCAGGAGAAATCAACATTAAACAGTTTTCAAAAGCTCTATCGTAAACTGAAAGAATTGTTTTCCTTTATTTTTCTTTTTTTTTATTTCTTATTTTACCATACTTGAGCTGCTGAATTACCTGATTCAGCATTTGAAAAGAATATAAGCTGACTTAATGGAAAATATATACCTATGTCAAAAGTTAAGATTGACTATATCACATTAATAATTAGCAGTAGTTATACCCTATATGCTATTATTACCAACAGTTAATGACTACTTTGTTGGTTAACAGCTCAGTGTAAAGTTGAGGATTGTTAACACTCTATCAAACTCCTTGTTAAGTGTGCTAATTTTTATTTAAAAATACTTAGATTGCAGCTGGAAATGTGTTGATGAAATAGCTTAATCCCTCCCGGCTAATAATTTTTTTCCATCAGTCATAACATTGGTCTCCTATTATGTTTATATTACTACTATTAATGACACATGTCTGGTGCCAACTTAATGGGCTTCTCTCACTAAACTTTAATATTCTACGCTTTCCTGTTCTTTACCCATTGTAACAGACGATAACATAATCTTCGACACATGCATATATGGTCCAGAACTAAATATATACAATGCTTAGGCTGTTGCCTATGTAGAATGTAGCTCAGTTTTCATTTTCAGAGGGGTAATCAATGCAACAGCAATATACCGTATAAATAGGCAGAAGAGCATTGATCTACATTATTTTGTGGATTCTGCAGCTATCATGAAAAAGATACTTTGTAAAACAGTGTAGAAACCAAAGTATTATATAGAATTGCAAGTTACATATATGATCAAACATTCAGTGCTATATCTGAGAATAATAAATCTATCTGCAGCACTGGTGAGCACTTAGAGAACAGTGATCATAAAATGCTCCTTTAAAATGATGTGTTACAGACAATGGTAAAAGGTAGTAATTAAAAAACTAAGGGGAAAATTCACTAAAGGAGGAATTTTCACCAGTGACACTACTTCGCCAGGCATAAATTCGTTATCACTACGCTAATTCACTAAAATGCTAAGCTGCGTCTCAGCAATACTGGCAAGTTTCGCTAGTGTTAATTCGCCAGTGCGAGCATTTCTTAGCGATGTTTCGCTAGCATTCAATTCTGCCTATCGAACCTTCATTAGTACTCTTACGCTTAGGTCAATTTGAATTGGTATAAATATATATATATATAGATATATATATATATATAGATATATATATATATATAGATATATATATATATATATATATATATATATATATATATATATATATATATATATATATATATATACTACACAAGTTAACCCCAGCACTCCAATATATAACCCCCTGGAAAAACATTTTTGCACAACTGAACTGTAACTTTTCATAAAAAAAAGACACTTTTAGTTGCAAAGTTTGTACAAAGTATGCATAAGCTGATGCACCTCGTCAAAGCAGTGTCCATGTGTCAGTCCTATCCTAAGTGAAAGTGTTATCTTTGGTGTGAGAAAGACCATACCTGCTTCACTCTTTATTTAGCATGATCTCTTCCAAAGACACCATTAGGTAGGGGGTTGGGAGAGCAAGCATTTAAGTAGAGAGAGCCACCTCCCCACAATATAAAATTTTAAAAAAACAAGTTGAAATGTAGCTCATCCCTTTCTGATTGGGTGTACGTGGGCAAGGCTTAATATACACTACACAAGTTAACCCCAGCACTCCAATATAAAACCCCCTGGAAAAACATTTTTGCACAACTGAACTGTAACTTTTCATAAAAAAAGACACTTTTAGTTACAAAGTTTGTACAAAGTATGCATAAACTGATGCACCCCATCAAGGCAGTGTCCATGCCATGCGTCAGTCTTAACCTAAGTGAAAGTGTTATTGGAGTGCTGGGGTTAACTTGTGTAGTATGTATATTAAACCTTGCCCACGTTTGTTTTGACCGAAAAGTTGCCTGACGATAGGGTGTGAAACTGCATTAGCGATGGTCTCTTTCACTAGGGAATTGGCGATGTCCCTGCATGGTATCTATAGTCAAATCAAATCAATAAGGTGCCACACTTACACTAGATCGCCTTTTGCAGCGTCGGGTGCACAGCTGTGTTCCTCTCTGCCCAAGGAAAAGTTCCACTGTAAAGCAATAATTCCAGCAGCACTCCGATGTGTGAATCAAAGATTATTTATTCATGCCATTAGCAGAGCGACGTTTCGGGCTATTCCAGCCCTTTATCAAGCTAAATGCACCGTGTAACAACATACTTAAATAGGTGACTTAGGGGGAGGGGTTACACCATGGTTCCCACCTCCCAGTGTGGGACACGATTCCCAGCATTCCCAGTGAGAATATCCAAAAAATTAGTGAATCAAATACATTAATGGTGAATAATATAAGAACAGTTAAAACATTTATAATACAACAAATGTTAAAACGTATATACGTTTTAACATTTGTTGTATTATAAATCCAAAATTTTTAATACAACAAATGTTAAAACGTATATACGTTTTAACATTTGTTGTATTATAAATGTTTTAACTGTTCTTATATTATTCACCATTAATGTATTTGATTCACTAATTTTTTGGATATTCTCACTGGGAATGCTGGGAATCGTGTCCCACACTGGGAGGTGGGAACCATGGTGTAACCCCTCCCCCTAAGTCACCTATTTAAGTATGTTGTTACACAGTGCATTTAGCTTGATAAAGGGCTGGAATAGCCCGAAATGTCGCTCTGCTAATGTCATGCATGGTATCTATGGGCTTATATTTTAAGTATTCACATAACTGTGAAGCACAAAGGTGCAAGGCCTTTAAAAATTAGCATTAAAATATTAGCATAAATAACAAAATAACAAAATAACAACTATACACCCCCACATGAAATTCTTGCCCATTAGAAAAAACCACAAACTGGGTTGCCTGTCATGCTACCCAGTGTCTGTATATATAGAAAAGCACAGCACTCTACCCAACTATCTTTGTTCTAGTCTCATTCTACCACATTTAGAGGTGGTGCTGGAAACAAAAAAGTTTAGCTTATAGAAAAAAAGAGAGAGAAAGTGTTTCCAATCAGCACTCGATGAGGTTTTACTAGTATTAAGTCAAACCGAGGGCATTAGTTCATTTGGCCATCCAACTAGAAACTCCAAACACCCATACTATTAAAATTTCCATGTTTAATTCATCATTTTAAAATATAAATGGTTAATACATGCAAAATTTCATGACAGTCCAAGTATCCGGTACAAATACATTGAAAGTAGAAATAAATTAATCAAGATGATATATTAAATAAATGCAGTTGATAAGTGAGAAAAATCAGGCTGGTAAATTCATTCCGAGCCGTTTTTGCTGATACTTCATAAATCCTGTTAAAAATGAAGGAGGAAACATGTCAAATTGATAAATATGTATTTGCTCCAAAGTTGCAGTATGAGATTTTGTTTGAGATGCCGCGTGCTGAAAATTGAAAAGTCAATAATGGCGTCTGTGGGGAAACATTATGCTATTGGTTAGACACCCAATTAATGCAGCGAATTCCCCTGCTATCAAGACGAAGACTTTTAATAGTGCTTGTAATGAATACACCGGGTTATCCGCTTACTAGACACACAGTCTTTTTTTGCACTAACTCTTCCACGGTATCATAAAAAGTCAGATATCTCCGGTATTTCAATAGCAAAGTTCAATTCGCTGTTGTCAGCAGGGAGTATATTAGAATTATAGAGGAGAGCTTAGTATCCTACACATTAAGATGTCACCGCCATATACGTTACCCTCCGGTAGCCTGCTGGGATGTTTAATGCGGCTCAGTCATGAAGCTCGCCGTCCAGGATGCAGGGTATGTGTGGGCGGCCTTCTCCTTTATACAAATAATACTTTATGTTCTTTTTATCTCCCGACTGATTGTGTTCAAACTTAGCGTGGCCTCACTCTCTGCTGCAACTGTTAGGAACCGGAGCAAATACTGCCTCCATGTTAACACGCCGACGCGCGTTTCACCAGATTGGCTTCATCAGGGCGTAATGATGTCAGTGCCCAGCTGCTATTTAAGTCGCCTAAGGGTGAATTGCATCAAAAAATTAGCCAATGGGCTTAAAAACACTCGGCCCATTTACATATATACTTTATTACCACTTTTTATCTTAACTGCAACATTGTTACCAATGAGTGTTCGGAACCATTTTAACTGATGCTAGGTTAGTCGAAGGATTCCATTTATTTGGTATTATTATTAATTCACTATAACTACACAGAGAAATTATTTTTAGAAATATTCATAGAAATTAACAAAACTATTTATTTGACATATATCCTATGAAATTCAATCATTCATAACCATGAATCTGTCAAATTTGAGCAGCTTTGCACTTGATAGCAGGAATGGAAAAAGGGGAGTAAATAATTAGAATATCAAGAGGCAATTTACATGTTACAGAAACACGCCAAATTTAATGTCTTCATTCAGGCCATTAGGCCATTTTGTATTAAGTTCATAAATCCATTGCAGTTCTTTTCGTAATAGTATTTTATCAATATCTCCTCCTCTAATGCCCACTGTCACTTGCTCAAGACCTATTGCTCTTAGGCATTTTAGATCACCCCCATGTACAGAATTAAAATGACAGGCAACTGTACTTTTCGTAGATTTTCTCCTTATGTCTCCCACATGCTCTAGTATCCTTGTTCCTAGGGCTCTCTTTGTCTTCCCAACATACCTTATAGAACATTCACATTCAATCAAATAAATGACTGCCTTAGTTTGACAGTTAATGAAATTGCGTATTTTGTATTTTTTTCCATTATTAATATGGTTAATGTGGGTACATTTTTTTATAAACTTACAGCATTTGCAGTGGCCACACTTATGCATACCAAATTCAGGTGCTGGTAGCCACGAGATGGTTTTATCTACTCGTGAGCTTACATAATGGCTTCTAGTAAGTTTATCTCTTAAAGAGGGAGCCCGTCTTGCGGTCATCTTTGGATACATTCCAATGCACGCTTGTATATCAGGATCAACTGAAAGGAGATCCCAATTATTTCTTAATATATTTTGAATATCTCCCCATTGGTTGTTATATTCTGTAATAAATCTTATTGTTGTGTTATCATCTTTTTTATTTTTAGATTTATACAGGAGATCTGAACAGGTTGATTCCTTAGCTCTCAACAACCCCTTGTTAATTATTTTTTTGTCATATCCACGATTATTTAATCTCTCTGTTAGTTCAGATGCTTGCAGATCAAAGTCTTCATCATGTGTACAATTTCTGCGAACACGCAGAAATTGACCTATCGGTATCCCCTTAATTAGGGACACCGGATGGTGACTCTCAGCTCTCAAAAGGGTATTTGTGGCTGTGCTTTTTCTATAAGTTTTTGTACATAATGTACCTCTATCTTTAAAAATGAGTAAATCAAGGAAAGATATCTCTTCAGCATGATAACTTAAGGTGAGTTTGATATTTTTTTCATTCGAATTTAGTTCATCCACAAACCTTTGTAATTCGGGTAAGCTTCCTTCCCATAGGACTAGTATGTCGTCCACATATCTGACCCAGAGTGCCACATGCGTCCCGGCCCACGCATCCATCACTGCCTGAACCTCAAGGTCTTCCCATCGACCCAAATGTAGACAGGCATACGTCGGGGCGCACGTGGCACCCATCGCTGTCCCCCTAATTTGGCGATAGAATCTGTCATCAAATACAAAAATGTTATTGGTGAGTATGAACCTCAGGCAACTTAGTATGAAATCTGAATGTTGTCTGTATTTTATCCCCCTGCTATATAGGTAATCTTGGCATGCCTTTACACCTATTTCGTGGGGGATAGAAGAATAAAGACTTTCTACATCTAGAGTCACTAACCATGTAGTTTCTGAGATGGGCAGTTGATCAATTTTTCTAATAACATCAGTGGTATCTAATACAAATGAAGACAAAGTTGGAAGAAAGATTTTGAGACTCTCATCCACATATTTACTTAAAGGCTCTGTAATACTGCCCATCCCAGAAACTATTGGACGTCCAGGTGGATTGTCCAGACATTTGTGTATTTTGGGGATAGCGTAAAAAGTTGGAGTTACTGGTTCAAGTACATTGAGAAACTCAAACTCTTTTTTCGAAATAATGCCATCATGTTTTGCATCTAAAAGAAGCTGTTCTAATTTCTTTTTAGTTGTACTTTTCGGATCTGCTGTTAGAATCTGATATTGTTGTCTATCATGCAACTGTCTTTTCACTTCTTGCTTATATTTTTGTTCATCCATTAATACTACATTTCCTCCTTTATCGGCTATTTTTATAATAAGATCTTTTTTGTGGCTTAAATCAAATAACGCCGACCGCTCACTTTTAGTTAGATTATCCGCTGTAATGGGAGTCAATGGGAGTGCTAGAATTTCTTTTTCAACTCTTTGGACAAAAGCTCTAATGTTTGGTGCTTGGGACATATTCGGCATATAGGTAGATTTCTTCTTAAGAGAAGAAAAACCTACATCTTCATTACTGTTGGCTTCTTCATTTGGATCTGATTCGCTTAAGAGTGACTGTAATAAGTCCACTCCCAAGTTATCATTAGTAGTTAAAACTGTCTTTTGGGGCATATTTTTATATATTTTCTTCAGAGTTAACCTACGGGCAAAAAGATGTAGATCCTTAATAACTTTAAATCTATCAAACTTATTAGTTGGACAGAAACTCAAACCTTTTTTGAGCAATGAAATATGGGAATCAGACAATTCTATACCTGACAGATTCACTATTTGCATCTCATTTACTAAGTTTTCTTCCTGTATCTCCTCTTGGATGGATATCCCCATTTGGACCTGTCCCGCAGTTGAATCTGCCCGTCTTTTTCGTTTTGACCGTCGTGTCGGTCTTTTTCCCCGTTTTTTGACTGTTTCTTTTTTTGCCCACTTTCGGTAAATTCTTGTTCACTATCACTCATGCTACTTTGAAAATCATGTAACGCATAAATTTGTCCTTTTTTATAGTCCTCTGTATCTCTTATAAATTTTCTCTTTTTCCTAATTTTTATTTCCTGCTGGATTTTAATTAGCTCTTTTTTGACATTCTCATTTAGTTCATTAAATTGCTTATCTTCCCTTTTTTCTTCTAGCGCTAGTTTTTCAATCTCAACTTGTTTATTAACCAGTAAAATATTTCTGGTACTTTCGTCAATCATTAATTGCATTAATTTAAAGGAACAATCAGATAAAATGTTGTTCCATTTGTCTAAAATTCCTGGCCTCCACTTTTTTTCAAATTCTGCCCAGGAATTTTTTTTATACGGAGCCCCCTTGGGACCATCTTAGATTTAACATAATTTTCTAGGCTAGAGATCTCCCATCTTAAGCGCATCTGTTGGATTAACGTTTTTTTATATAATTTGAAATCAGCAATTAATGATTGACCATCTAAGTCGGATATACTATCCGCTGTAGAAGAGTTGTCAAAAACTTCGTTGATATCTGACTCCCATTCGGAGTCACTAAATGCAAAGGCCATTGTTACAAAGCTGCTCAATTCACTAGTTGGATGACCCGGGGCTAATGCTCTCTAATACTGTTATTAGATTTATAATAATAATTTTGGGAGGTGCAATGTGCCTGAAGAAAAAAGAGAATAGGAACCGTTATCTGTATATATAGAAAAGCACAGCACTCTACCCAACTATCTTTGTTCTAGTCTCATTCTACCACATTTAGAGGTGGTGCTGGAAACAAAAAAGTTTAGCTTATAGAAAAAAAGAGAGAGAAAGTGTTTCCAATCAGCACTCGAGGTTTTACTAGTATTAAGTCAAACTGAGGGCATTAGTTCATTTGGCCATGTGTGTGTCTAGTAAGCGGATAACCCGGTGTATTCATTACAAGCACTATTGAAAGTCTTCATCTTGATAGCAGCGGAATTCGCTGCATTAATTGGGCGTCTAACCAATAGCATAATGTTTCCCCACAGACGCCATTATTGACTTTTCAATTTTCAGCACGCGGCATCTCAAACAAAATCTCATACTGCAACTTTGGAGCAAATACATATTTATCAATTTGACATGTTTCCTCCTTCATTTTTAACAGGATTTATGAAGTATCAGCAAAAACGGCTCGGAATGAATTTACCAGCCTGATTTTTCTCACTTATCAACTGCATTTATTTAATATATCATCTTGATTAATTTATTTCTACTTTCAATGTATTTGTACCAGATACTTGGACTGTCATGAAATTTTGCATGTATTAACCATTTATATTTTAAAATGATGAATTAAACATGGAAATTTTAATAGTATGGGTGTTTGGAGTTTCTAGTTGGATGGCCAAATGAACTAATGCCCTCGGTTTGACTTAATACTAGTAAAACCTCATCGAGTGCTGATTGGAAACACTTTCTCTCTCTTTTTTTCTACATGCTACCCAGTGTATTAGGTGGGCATGTGAGAGCATGCAAAAAAGAATAATTCCCTCCTGGGTGGAAGAAACCATCAATAAAATTAAACGTGGGCATAGACCCACCACCACCACAACACTTGCAAAAATATATCCACAAAATAAAACTTGGCTACCACTTTGCTAAGAGAAAAAAATTGTATTTATCGCCATTTAAATGTGGGTGAGTAAGCTCTTAACTTACATTTTGATAAATGGTAGTGTGTGGATAACAGACTGTGTAATTTCAGACTATATCTGAAGCAAATAAATTCTGTCTTGCATAAAAAGGGCATAGACTTAAGCGTTAAAAAAATGTTTCCTCTGTATAGATCCCTAGTAAGGCCTGACCTTAGGTATGAAGTGCAGTTTTTGGGCCTTGGTCCTTTAAATGGTTATTAATGAGCTTGAAAGAATGCAGAGATCTCCAGCTAAACTGGTAAAAAAAAGTGGAACAATTAAACTATGGGGAATGACTTAACAAGGTTTGGGTTATATTCTCGAAAGGAGGTCTCTGAGGATGTGCGTAGACACGAAACTCGTCAGACCTCGGACGCTTATCTGTTATCAAATGTGTTAATAAAATGGATACCGTTTAAATAAAATATTGAAGTTAGTGATTTCTGTGAAGATCTGGAGTGTGCTGCTCCAGCTGGTGATTTTTGTATTCTCGAAAGGAAAGGCACTTAATAGGGGTTATAAGTACATTACGTTACATAAAAAATAGGTAGTGGGGGTGTGGGGCTATTTTCACTCTTTGAGAAAATTTGAAACACTGAAAATGATTTTTTACAGAGAGTGCAGTGATGAATACTTTGGCCATTGTGTTGTGATGATAAATTCTATTAATGTCTTAAAGGAAAACTATACCCCCCAAACAATGTAGGTCTCTATAAAAAGATATTGCATAAAACAGCTTATATGTAAACATCATCATCATCATCATCATCATCATTTATTTATATAGCGCTTCATGCAAATAAACCATTTAATATTAATAATAATATGCTTTTCGAGTAGTATGTGCCATTGGTAATCATAAATAGAAAATTGCCATTTAAAAAATAAGGGCTGCCCCCTGGGATTGTACGATTCACTGTGCACACAAACATACCAACAAATCATACTTGTTAGGTTGCATGGATTAATTAACAGACAGAGTTCTGTATTTTGCTTCAACACTTCTTCCTGTTACAGTTAGAGCTGCAGTATTTCTGGTCAGCTGATATCACGAAATGGTGGCTCAAGGCAAGTGATGTAAAAGGGCAAGACTTACTTAAATATTAAGACCAGTTTGGTAAGATTCTTTAATATGCCACTAAATATGATGTAAACTATCTGTGGCTTAAGTGTTCATTTTGGGGGTATAGTTTTCCTTTCATAGCATAGAAATTTTTTTGGACAAGCATAACATTTATAACTTCACAACAGTAAAGGGAGATCAGCAAACATAGTCAAGATGAATTCCAGGAGTTAATACATGAAATAGAGTGCAAAAAGTTTCAAGTACTGTCACCAAGACAATGTCTGAGCAAGGTCCTGACCTTGGAAGAACATTTAAATAGTCCCCCAGCATCAATTGAAAGTGCTGCATCATAACGGCTGTTGAATCCGGACGAGCTGCGTCACAACGTTGAGGATTTCCACGCCTGCGCCGAAGGACGACACCAGTACCGTGAAGATCCTGACATTTCCCCCCCTAGGTGCAGTTTCTGGACACGAACATGAGCAGGTTTACCAGAATTCCGTGACTGAAAGATCCTCACAAGTCTTGGAGCATGAACATTAATAGCTGGTTTCCACAAATTATCTTCAGGGCTGAATCTCTTCCACTTGATGAGATACTGGAGCTTGCCTCTTCTGCGCCTTGAATCCACAATGGACTCAACCTCGAATTCCATATGATCCTCCAAAATAACTAGGTCTGGAGTAGAATTTCCACGACCAGGGAATTGGTTTGACAGTTTCAGCAGAGCGGAATGGAACACTGGATGTACAGTATACTAAATGAGTCAGGCAACCACAATTTATAAGACACCGGGTTAATTTTTTGAATAGTCTCAAAAGGCCCCACAAAACATTGGGCTAATTTCTTTGATGGACCATTCAGTCTCAGATTCTGAGTCGACAGCCACACCTTGTCTCCAACAACAAATTCCAGATCTGGATTCCTCTTCTTGTCAGCGAATTTTAACAAGTTCTGGAGTAAAAACCACAGCATTTGATTTTAACAGGGTAAGTCTTTCTTGAACAGCAGGTACATATTCCTTCTTTAACAATCCAGGAATCATGAAAGGATAATATCCAAAATAAGCATAGAAAGGAGTTTGTTTAGTAGACAAGTGCATGGAGTTGTTATAAGCAAACTCTGCCATAGGTAAAAGCTCAACCCAGTTATCTTGAAGGAAGCACGAAAAGCATCTCAAATATTGTTCAAGTGTCTGGTTGGTTCTTTTAGTCTGACCATTTGTCAGTGGGTGATATTCAGATGAAAGAGACAATTTAATTTTAACCCTCTACAAAGGGCCCTACAGAATTTTGAGGTAAACTGAACTCCCCAGTCTGACACTATATCATTTGGTAAACCATGTAGACACACCACCTCTTTAATGATAGTACTCGCTGTTTCTGATGCAGTTGGAACTCCAGGCAGAGGAATAAAATGAGCCCACTTGGTCAATCGATCTAACATAACAAATATAATGGAACAACCCTTGGAAGGTGGAAGCTCAGCAATGAAATCCATTGAGATAGAAGCCCAAGGACGATTCAGAATAGGTAACGGATGGAGAATTCCAATCGGTTCAATAGATGAGCCTTTACAATGAGCGCAGATTTCACAATATTGAATAAATCTTGAACAATCACTTCCCAATTTTGGCCACCGAAAATGCCGCCGTGCCAAATCTAAGGTTTTACATAACACAAAATATCCAGCCAGAGGGGGGTCATGAATAGCTTTTAAAGCCTTGGTCCTAAAAGGCGCGGGTACAAATAGTCTTTCCCCAAAGAAATAAAGACCTTCTTGAAGGTATAAAGAAACATCTGTGGGAGATCGGTCTTAGATCTTAGATCTTTATTGAATCCTATGTAAAAGTGAGGATTGCAGTAGTAAGAAGCTGTTAGCTGGAAGGATGGTTTCAGATAACTTGACTGAAGGATACTCTTGAGAAAACATGAGACAACGCCTCAGCCTTGTTGTTCCTTGAGCCAGGATGATGAGTAATATGAAGCTGAAACCGTGAAAAGAAAAGGGCCCACCTAGCTTTTCTAGGCCTCAACCATTTGGTGGTGCATAAATACTCAAGGTTTTTAAGGTCCATGTAAACCAATGTCTCCACTCTTCTAAAGCTAATTTGATAGCTAACAGTTCCCTGTCTCCAACATAATAATTGCATTCCAAACTTAATAGCTTCTTTGAGAAAGATTAAGAAGATTTTGAGCGCCCAAGCGTTGAGATCGGGATGTGCCAAGATAGGAGCCATTGTAAAACTTTTCTTTAAAGTGTCAAATGCTTCCTGGGCCTGAGATGACCACTCAAATCTAGGACACTTCTTTGTTAAGTCAGTGATTGGTCGAATGATCATAGAAAAGTTCCTAATAAATTTACGATAAAAGTTCGAGAACCCCACAAATCTCTGTACTGCTTTGTGATTGGTGGAAGTAGGCCAGTCCAAAATAGCATCTTCTTGGGATCCATGATGATTCCATTAACCGAAATGATGAACCCAAGAAATTCGAAAGTGTCTTTTTCAAACTCGTATTTTTCGGCTTTAACCACCAAATTATGAAGATGTAAACGGCAAAACACTTCCCTCATATGACTCAGGTGCTCCTCCAGAGATGAAGAATACACCAAAATATCATTTAGATAAGCAACCATATATATGTCCAGAACATCTCTGAAAATATAGTTAATGAAGTGCTGAAAAGCTGCCAGCGCATTACACAATCCAAACAGCATAAAAAGGTATTCATAATGTCCGTATCTGGTTCGGAAGCCCGTATTTCCCTTTCTAACTCGGATAAGATTATATGTTCCCTTCAAATCCAGCTAAGAAAATACTGGTGCAAAGTGAAATTGTTGAAAAAGTTCATGGAACAAAGGAAGAGGGTAGCGGTTCTTGATGGTCACTTTATTGAGCTCACGATAATCTATGCAGGGATGTAAAAGTTCTTGCTCCACCGCAGTACATGCCACAGTTCCAGGATGAACCTTAGATCAGAAACAACTTTGGAAACAATATGGAGAGGAGAAGATTACAGTCTCCAATGTCCAATCGACTACTGGGTTGTGTGCTTTCAACCATGGTAATCCAATAATAATTGGAAATAAAAGTGAAGAGACCACGTCAAAACAAACTCATGATGCTCATCATTTATTGAAGCAAACAAAGGTGAAGTCTCCAAAGTAACAGGACAAGAACTAAGTGGAGAACCAACAGCCATCTTAATAAGGATTGGGTGAGTCTTTGTCAACAACAGTACTTCATGGATCTTTACGAAAGTTGCATGCATGAAACAACTGCTAGCACCCGAATCAAGGATTGCCGCTACTTGCAGACAGTTTCCTCCCCACTGTAATGAAATAAATAAAGACACATGGGCATTTGAAAATTGAAGTTGAGTCTCGACACCTGCATCACAGTACCCATTTGGGATGAGGTTCCTGACTCAAAGTGCTTAAAATCTATTAAGAAGAATAGACAGAAACAAGATGAGGAAGGGAACAAAAATATTCTATATTTTGTTAACATAACTTCTACCCACTTAATAAACAACACCCATTAAACATCCTATTTATTGGTTGCAGAGTGGAAGCTGGGCTAAGTTTAACTCTTTGAGTGCAAATCCTGGAGGCAACAACAACCACCATGCATTACTAGGCAATTCCTTTTTCACATGACAGTGCCAAAAATGCCACAAATGTCACAATCTGCCACTTAAATGGTTAAAAACTGTTCACCAACAAAAAAAGGAAAATATAGTATAGTCCCAAAACATAGGCTTATCATTAAATATAAGCAGGTTATCAATATTTAGGGGTTATTTTTATTTTATATATCTTGAATTTTTTGGAGATTTATTGTACCCTGAGGTTGCTCAAAGTCCCAATCCAAAAATATTCCATCTCAAACCTGTCAAGGCGATGTAGAAGTTAATTGCAGATGTTCTTTTTACAATTGGAAGATATCCTGATCTGCTTTGGTTTTCAGGCGATAATCCGAATAATTTTGGGTGTCAAGTATGGGACCTGTTATCCAGAATGCTTGGGACCTGGGGTATTCCAGATAACAGATGTTTCTGTAATTTGGATCTTAATATCTAAAGTCTACGAGGAAATAATTTAAACATTAAATAAACCCAACAGGCTGGTTTTGCTTCCAATAAGCATTAATTATATCTCAGATTGGATTAAGTACAAGGCATTATTTTATTATTATTATTTTTTACAATTTGGATTATTTGGATAAAATGGAGTCTATGGGAGAGGGTCTGTCCGAAATTCGGAGCTCTCTGGATATTGGGTTTCGGACAACGCATCCCATAACTGTACCTTTAGAATTTTTGCACTATTTTATCAAGTCTTTCCCGCATCAAGTTTTTTGGAGTTATTTTATTGATAAATAAGGTAAAATGTTGGATGGGAGTTCGGTCAAATTTGTTTTAATAACATAATGAGAAAATGTCAAGTTTTAGTCAATAACCCCCTTATGAATATTCATGGCAGGGCCTCCTGTGTGGAGAAAGAGAAAACCATTAATTTATTTGACATATCTGACATCTCAGACTCAAAAATGCAAAAAAAGACATACTGTATATTTGAAACTTATAGATAGCTACACTAATTTCACCCCCCTCATTTACTATTTTATTAATTTCCTCTATTGGTAAATTTTTTCATGGGATATATATAAATTTTTGGTATTTTCATATATATATATCACATGACATTTGCTAGCAAGCTCTGTTGTAATTTGGAGCTTTTGAAATGAAAATGAGGTGTAACTCCAAATCATTTTAATGGTGTCACCAGAGTACAAGCATTTTTAGAAAAATAATACAGATCTTATTCTTATTTAAAATTTGAAAATCATCAGTGTGCCAGATGAGCAGCAATTCAATATTGATGTATTGCACTTTTGTAGATAACCCTAATCTCTCTGTGTAGGACAGCAGTATTCGACTACTAATAAACTATCAATCAATCAATATTAAGCCAAACAAATCCATTTAATCAAACCAACAACTTGCTATCAAAATAATCTATTTCTTGTAATGCCTGTCATTTTAATCCAGAATTCATTATATAAATGCCTTGACTTGGCTCCACTGGCCCCTGAATTTTGTTTGTTGAAGAGCTTCCTGGGGCATTTGCAGAAACAGAGGAGGCTCTTTGGAACATGAGGCATTCAGAGTAATGTACAGATGGGCTTTCACTCTTTGTCTCTCGCTGCCTGGGAGGCTGTTATGGGAAGCAGCCAACCTGCAGTCTGTCACAGTGAACATTGTCAAGTCATTGTGTAATTTTAATTGTTACTATGTACATGGAATCTAAAAGGTCGCTCTGGATATATCCTACAAGTATACAAAGCCCTTTGCCAGACCAAACAGCTGGCATATGTTGTTCCAATATTTAGCTCTAGTCACCTTTTTTTCTCAGTTAACAATCAGACACAGTTTTTAATATACAAGATTTAGAGAACATAGTCTGCCATCTAAACATATTCTTTCTTGATAAGTGCCAAGAGTTACATTTATATTGATGTATTGTTAAATATAAAATTCAGAGCCACCTACAGTAAAGATATTGTCTAAAAGCAATGTCTAACGGTAGCTTGAACATGTTGTTAATCAAGCTGCGTGTATTTTAGATCTTAAGGTACGGTGATCCAAATAATGGAAATATACCTTATTCGAAAACCCCTAGGTCGTAGGTAGTGATGGGGAATCTGACCCGTTTCGTCCATCAAGTTCAATCCCTCCAAATAAAAACCCAGCATCCATACACACACCCCTCCCTACTTTTACATAAATTCTATATACCAATATCTATACTAACTATAGAGCTTAGTATCACAATAGCCTTTGATATTATCTCTGTTGTTAAAGGCATTAGCCATCACAACATCACCCGGCAGTGCATTCCACAACCTCACTGTCCTGACTGTGAAGAACCCCCTACGTTGCTTCAAATGAAAGTGTAATATTAATGCTGCAATGCTTAACACAGTAAAAAAAAAAGTAATACGGTTAAAAATGCCATATTTTTCATACTGAACTTATAGTACCAGCCTAAAGTTTCAGCATCTCAACATCAGCAATGATCCAGGACTTCAAATTTGTCACAGGGGGTCACCATCTTGGAAAGTGTTGGTGACACTCACAAGATCAGTGGGCTCTGAGCAGCTTTCGAGAAGCTGAGCTTAGGAGTCATCGCAAATTTACAAGCAGAAAATGAGGCTTGTCTGTAATATAAGCGGATACAGAAATTTGAAGTTCAACAGATAGTTAGACAGAGTTGAGAACTTTTATCCATTGATACCTTTTCCAGGTTTGTCTAATTTGTTCTAATTCAGCTTTACTACTCCTTGCTTTCTGCAACTCACCATTCAAGTCAATTGCCAATTATTCAATTGTGGGGTATGTGTTAAATGTTATATTGATTTAAGTTTAGCTAGTAACTTTCCTACTTGAGTGAAGGGTTGGCATGTCTACTTTATTGCCACATCTGGCTCAGTCCTATTAATTGTTTAATGACTGATGTTCTGTTGGATTAGCAGACTAGGAGATTCTTGTGTCTTTAAACTTGTCTTAATTAATCAACTGCCTGCCCTCACCCATGTGACCCCCCCCCTGCTGTATATCAGGACATTCACTTTAGGGGAAGCATGAAAGGGATAAGCATTGCTCTTTCAAAAGCTCTTGACTCCCTTGCTTCTTCTACCACCTGTCACAGGGGACCAGCTGAACCCCAACCCTACCTCAGAAGATGTAGTAGATCAGCTGAACGACGGTGGAGAAACTGATCCTGACTTCATCCACTTCAAATTCATGCTCTCCTGCACAATCGAGCTCTATCAATAGCTAAAGTACTTCTCCTCTATAATCTCCACTCTGTCCTCTAAACTGCAGCGACTGTTTGCCACATTTAACTCACTCCTATGCCCCCCTCCACCCTCTCCACCCATTAATATAACTTCCCAAGATATATGCCCAAAAATTGATCTCATTAGACTGAGCATACTGTCTGACAACAATCTCAGACTAACATGCAGTCCACACTGCACTCCTTCACCCCTGCAACACTTGATGAAGTTATCAAACTTCTAGCCTGCTCAAAACCCACAAGCTGCTCCCTTGACCCCATACCCTCTCGCCTCCTTTATGCAATCTCTGATACATTCTCTTCTGCACTTACCCACCTATGCAACCTTTCACACTCTACTGGTACTTTTCCATCCTTATACAAACAAGCACTAATCACTCCTATCTTCAAAAAACTTCCCTTGATCCCAGCTCTCCCACTAACTTCCCTTCTTCAATTTGCATCCAAATTACTGGAAAGGCCTGATCCAGCATCTCACTCACAACTTCCTTTTCAATCCCCTGCAATCTGCGTATCTTGACAGCGCTATATAAATAAATGATGATGATGATCTGGCTTCCGCACACTCAACTGAAACTGCACTCACCAAAGTAACCAATGATCTTCTACTGGCAAAGTGTAAAGGTCACTATTCCATACTAATCCTTCTGATTCTCTATGCAGCCTTTGACACAGTTGACCACCCACTCCTCTTAGACATTTCATGGTTTACATCTTATCTATATGACTGTTCCTTTAAAGTTGCCTTCTTTAACTCTATTTCTACTACAGTACGTTCCTCAATTCTCTGTTCTAGGCCCCCTGCTGTTCTCGCTCTACACTACTTTGCTAGGGAAACGTATTCAGTTGTTTGGACTTCAGTATCACCTTTATGCTGATGACAACCAACTCTACTTGTCTACTCCTGTCCTCTCTCCTTCTGTCCTTTCCGTTACAGACTGCCTCTCTGCTGTATCCTCCTGGATGTCACAGCGCCACCTAAAACTGAACCTTTTAAAAACAGAACTCATATTTCCTCCAAGATCTTCCCTTGTCATCCCTCAGATATCACTCACAGTAAACAACACTACCTTTCATTCCACCACACAGGCACACTGCCTAGGAGTTATCCTAGACTTGCATCTGTCTTTTTCACCACACATCCAAACACTTGCAAAATGTTGTCGTATTCAACTGTGCAATATTGCCCGAATACGACCATATCTCAGTTCAGAATCAACCACAATCAAACACTTATTCAGTCTCTTATCATCTTGATTATTGCAACCTACTCCTCGCAGGTATTCCAACAAGTCACCTTTTACAACTCCAATCTGTTCTAAATGCTGCGCTAGACTCATCTATCTTACCGCTCAATATCAGCTGCTTCCATATGCATGTCCCTTCACTGGCTCCCAATCTCCTCTAGCATCAAATTTAAACTACTCACACTTACATTTAAGGCACTTAACAGTGAAGCCCCTCCGTATATTTCATCTCTGATCTCCAAATACACTCCTTCATGCAACCTTCACTCTGTTTCTGACCTTCGCCTCGCTTCTCTCTCTCATCATTTCAGCCCATTCTCATCTACAAGACTTCTCTCGGGCTTATGCTTTTCTCTGGAACTCTCTTCCTTGAGCTGTCAGACTTTCTCCTTCTTTCCAAACTTTCAAATGGTCCTTAAAGACCCACCTGTTTAAAGAAGCTTATTCAATGAACCTTAATTAATCAATCATTGCTGTATCGTAAATCACAAAATTGTTTCTAAAATCCTAATGTCTCAATTGTTTGTAAACTCTAATTTGTAGGACCCTCTAATCCTATTGTACTCTGTAAACCCTTGTTTGTTATCCACCATTTATTCCCTGTTTGTTATAACCAAGGTAAAGCATTGCGTATCTTGTCGGCGCTATATAAATAAATGGTGACGATACTACAAGGCTGATTATTAAATTCTGAGGCCACTGGTTTCTGTGCTGCTATGTAGTAATTATCTGTATTAAGTACTAATCAGCCTTATATTTTGACATTTCTATTATGAATAAATAGTATAATTTGAGTTGGTCCCTGCTCATGTAACTGACAAGCAGTACAGGGCATGTGCATTGAATCGGCAGAAAGGGCTGTGGTTGCCTTGGGCTGGTACAGAAGCCCATAACATAATGTACAACATTTCTAGCCTACTTATAGTTAAGCTATAGTTCTCCTTTAAAATAGGGATTATACTGTAATATAAAGGTATATGATCTATTATCCAGAATGCCCAGGACCTGGGGTTTTCTGGATAATCATCATCATTTCATCATCATCATTTATTTATATAGCGCTGTCAAGATACGCAGTGCTTTACTGCAGTTATAGCAAACAGGGACTAAATGGTGGATAACAAACAAGGATTACAGAGTAAAATAGGGTTAGAAGGACCTAGAGATTAGAGTTTACAAACTAAAGGTTAGGGCACAATTGAGACATTAGGATTATATAAACACTTTGTCATTTTTGATACAGCAATGATTAATTAAGGTACATCGAATAAGCCTCTTTGAACAGGTGGGTCTTTAAGGAGCGCTTGAAAGTTTGGAAAGAAGGATAAAGTCTGACAGCTTGTGGCAGAGAGTTCCAGAGAAAAGCAGAAGCCAGAGAGAAGTCTTGTAGATGAGAATGGGCAGAAGTGATCAGAGGAGAAGTGAAGCGAAGATCAGAAGCAGAGCGAAGGTTTCGTGAAGGAGTGTATTTGGAGATTAGAGATGAAATATAGGGAGGGGTTTCATTTTAAAGGGCCTTGAATGTGAGTGTAAGTAATTTGAATTTGATTCTAGAAGAGATTGGGAGCCAGTGAAGGGACATGCATATAGGTGCAGCTGATGTTGAGCGGCGAGCTAGATGAATGAGTCTAGCGGCCACGTTTAGAACAGATTGGAGTTGTGACTTCTTGGAATACCTGTGAGGAGTAAGTTGCAGTAATCAAGGCGGGAGATGATGAGAGACTGAATCAGTGTTTTAGTTGATTCTGAACTGAGATATGGTCGTATTCAAGCAATGTTGCGCAGTTGAATACGTAAGTGTTTGAATGTGTGGTGAAAAAGACAGATGTGAGTCTAAGATAACTCCTAGGCAGCGTGCCTGTGTGGTGAAATGAAAGGTGTTGTTGTTTACGGTGAGTGATATCTGAGGGACAGGGGAAGATCTAGGAAATATAATGAGTTCTGTTTTTGAAAGGTTCAGTTTCAGGTGGCGCTGTGACATCCAGGAGGAGACAGCAAAGAGACAGTGTGTGACTTGGGAAAGGACAGAATTAGAAAGATCAGGAGTAGACAAGTAGAGTTGGGTGTCATCAGCATAAAGGTGATACTGAAGTCCAAATGACTGAATAAGTTTTCCTAGTGAAGTTGTATAGAGCGAGAATAGCAGGGGGTCAAGAACAGAGCCTTGAGGAACTCCAACAGAGAGTGGGAAAGCAGTAGAAGTAGAGTTAGAGAAGGAAACTTTAAAGGAATGGTCAGACAGATAAGATGTAAACCATGAAAGAGCAGTGTCCCGAATGCCAGATGAGTGTAGAATGTTAAGGAGGTCAACTGTGGTCAACTGTGTCAAAGGTTGCAGAGAGATCTAGAAGGATTAGAATGGAATAGTGACCTTTAGACTTTGCCAATAGAAGATCATTGGTTACTTTGGTGAGTGCAGTTTCAGTCGAGTGTGATGGGCAGAAGGGGTCGAGGAGGGAGTTGTGAGTGAGATGCTGGATCAGGCATTTGTAAACAAGCCTTTCTAGTAATTTGGATGCGAATGGAAGAAGGGAGACCGGTCGATAGTTACTGGGAGAGCTGGGATCAAGGGAAGGGTTTTTGAGGATAGGAGTGATTAGTGCTTGTTTGTATAATGATGGAAAGGTACCAGTAGAGAATGAAAGATTAAATAGGTGGGTAAGTACAGGAGAAAGTGTATCAGAGATTGGGTGGAGGAGGCGAGAGGGTATGGGGTCCAGGGAACAGGTCGTGGGTTTTGAGCAGGCTAGAAGTTTGCTAACTTCATCTAGAGTTGCAGGGGTGAAGGAGTGCAAAGTAGATGTGAGCGGACTGCACGTTGGTCTGAGATTGTTGTCGGACGGTATGCTCAGCCTAATGAGATCGATTTGAGCAAGGTCTTGGGCGGTAACATTAATAGGTGGAGGGGGTGGAGGGGGCATAGGAGTGAGTTAAATGTGGCAAACAGCTGCTGTGGATAATGGATCTATCCACAATTTGGATCACCATACCTTAAGTCTGCTAAAAAATATTTCCTGGATAATACGTTTCTGGATAAGGGATCCCATACCTGTACAATAAAAGTGAGGTTAAGAAACATTAAGAAAGGTAATGGCCGATGGTGTTAAAAGTCCTAATAAAAAGTACTCCATCTCAGACCTGCCAAGTTCATGTAGAAGTCAATGGCAGATGTCCAGTTTACAACTGGAAGATATCCTGATCTGTGTTAAGTTTCATTCAATAATCTGAAGATGTCATGGTCGCAGATTTCATGCGTCAATTCCAAAAAAGTCTCCGTTTTTGGGAACAACCTGAAAAATATTCGGATTTTTCCTGCAGAAGAAATTGGGATGCACTGAATCCACTATTTTGGATTCGGCTGGACTTCCGAATCCTCCGTGAAAGATTCGGCCGAATACCGAACCGATTCCGAATCCTAATTTGCATATGCAAATTAGGGGTGGGAAGGTGAAAAAATGTTTACTTCCTTGTTTTGTGCCAAAAAGTATATGCAAATTAGGATTCGGTTCGAATCCGAATCCTGATGAAAAAGGCCGAATCCTGGCCGAATCCCGAACCAAATCCTGAATTTTGTGCATCCCTAACAAGAAATTTTGTGAAAATGTATTGATAAATAAGTGGGGAAGTCTGCGCATTTGGCCGGAGTGGTATATAAAAAAATTTTGAGAAATTTTTGGATTTTGATAAATAACCCCTTAATATCCTATATAATACAATACTGAGTATATAGTTTGTTATATTATTTTAGTTTCATGTGATAAAAATTATAATGCTAAGCACAAATTATAACTGATGACATCACTAAGCACCATTTACGAGAATATACATTTACAGAATATTAATGTCACTTGTGTATTATACATAAATATATACATAAAAGGTCATGTTACTGACCAATTATCAATTTTGCCAAGTAAGAGTAATAATGTAGTTTAGAGATACTTCGCTGAAAAGTCAGTAGTATTTGAGTAATTGCATTTTTGATTATATATTGAGTATTTGAATGATGGTGTTAGAGGTGGCTACTCATGCTTCTACAAAACAAAATTATATAGTGCCAACATATTCTACAACATTGACATCTGTCCTTGACCTCTAAGGGCTTACAGTCTATTACTTTCATAAACATCATGGATATTTTTATTAGGCACTAATTAATCTGCCTGTATTTTTTTAGAGTTTGAGTTTGAATAAAGGATAAGATTCAAACTTATTGTCTATAGTGGCCCTTCTGGCATTAAATTGAGGTACCCAGCACTGCAATACAGCAATATATATATATATATATATATATATATATATATATATATATATATATATATATAACAATATTAAATTCTATTTTTAGGCATGTTTAGATGGGTATAGGAAAAGAAATTAATGAAAAAAATTATGGCAGGAAGATAATAAAGGTATTTTTTAACTTGTTCATTAATGACTTAGGTGAGGCTATTGTAAGTAATGTATCAGTGTTTGGTGACACAAAACTATCCAGCCCAATTAATTCCATCCAGGATGTGGCATCCTTGCAACAGGATCTTGACAAACTGGCAATCTGGGCAGCTAAGTAGCAAGTGAGATTCAATGCTGATAAATGCACCTGGGATGTACAAATATCCAATCCCTTTATACCCTTAATGGGACTGCACTAGGCAAATCCATAATGAAAAAGGACAGTCGAGTCCTTGTAGATAATAAACTTGACTGTAGCAAGCAATGAAAGTCAGCAGCATCAAAGGCAAATAAGGTCTTGAGCTGTATTAAAAGGGGGAGGAGGGGGGCATTCTTCCACTGTATAGAGCACTGGTAAGACCCTATCTAGAATATGCGGTACAGTTTTGGTCTCCAGTGCTGAAACAAGACATTATTGAATTGGAGAGGGTACAGAGAAGGGCAACTAAGCTGGTAAAAGGTATGGAAAATCTTAGCTATGAGTAGTGATAGGTGAATTTATTCTCCAGGCATGGATTTGTGGCGAATTTCCACAAATCGCAACCCGCAAATGTTTTCATGAAACTGCTGCGAAAATTTGCCATGGAAAAATTTGCTGCAACAAAAAAAATTGTCATGTCATAATTGGTGCATGCAGAAAAATGTCATGCGCCAAAATTAATCGAATGCCCGTTGACTTTAATGAATTTGGACAAAAGACTCGAGCATATAAAAATTGTCACTCGTGTCAAAATTGACGTGCATCAAAATTATTTTGACACCCATTAAATTCAATGCGTTTCGCAAATTTATCACAGATTCGCAAATTTTTTTGCAGTTTTGCCGTTTGGAGTTTTTGAATTCTTCAGCAAAGCAAAACAGGACAGATTTGCCCATCGCTAGCTATACCGAAAGACTGGTCAAATTGAGGTTGTTCATGCTGGAAAAGAGGCACTTAAGGGGCGGTATGATACTATGTATACATATATAAGGGGATCATATACAGTAATAATCTTTCTAAGGCTTTATTTATCAGTAGGTCTTTCCAGCTGACGTGAGTAAATAAACAATTGCATAAAGGACTGGAATAGTCCGAAACGTTGCCGTTGTTGCACGAATAAAAAGTCTTTTCACATATTGGAGTGCTGCTGCAATTGTTTATTCACGTGTGGAGAACCTATGCAGAGAGGAGTTCAGCGTGCACCCGAGACTGCAAACAGTGAGTTGTGTGAGTGTGGCACTTTACCTCTGACTTTGTCCAGCTGACGTGAGGTCACTCATTCCATTTAGAAGAAAGGAGGTTCTGCCTAAATATTTGGAAGGGTTTTTTTTTTGTTTTTTTTTAAAGTGAGAGCCTTGAAGCTGTGGATTTCTCTCCCTGAATCAGTTGTTGATACATTAGATAGCTTTAAAAAAGGTTGGATAGCTTTTTAGCAATCGAGGAAATACAGGGTTATTTAAGATAGCTCATAGTTCAAGTTGATCCAGGGACTGAGGCAAATTTGAGAGACTTAGTCGAATATGTATAAATCTTGCAATCAGTGCTATGTAACAATGCTCCCTTCCCCCCTCCTTCTTTCTGTATCCCCCTCCCTTTTTTCACTGAATGTTCAATAAAAAGTATATATCAAAATTTGAGAGGCTTCAAATGGGATTTTTTGCCTTCCTTTGGATCAGGGGTCAGCAACCTTTACTTAAAAGAGCCATTTTGCCCCCTCTTCCACTAAAGAAAAATAGCCTGGAGGCGCAAAACATAACACAGCTTATAAACTTTTAAAAATTGTGACCTTTTTTTTTAATTTTAACTGTTACAACAACAAAATACAGAAGTACAGTGTGTATGTGTAGGCCTACTTTGAAATAAATTAAACACTGAATAGCCCTATTAAATGCTATTGTTCTCATCTGTTTAATGTGACTTCTGTTTCTGAAGCTCCATGATGATCTTCCTTCTCTTGTCTTGAGTGTGTTCGTGGTAAGGACCATGATGAATCATCTTGCTGCGGCTCGGTCTTGCCTGTCTCTCATAGGATGTCTATACAGCCCTCACACCTGCTGGCGGCTTCCTAAGTGTGCGACCATGGTTAGCTTATAGATGACGTGACAGGCAAAGCCAAAATACTGAGCCACAGCAAGCAGGATGAAGAGCCGCATGAGGCTCTGGAGCCGCGGGTTGCCTACCCCTGCTCTGGATCAACTAGCAGTTAGGAAAGTTAAGGTAGAGCTTAACCTTTTGGCTGCCAACAACGTAGCTCCTACGTTCTTTTAAAAAAAAGGCTTTAAGTGCCAAGAACGTAGGAGCTACGTTCTTTACTAAAACAGCACTCTCTCTGCACGCACAGCAAAATCAGCGTGCAGAGAGGAGCGATGAGAGCCACAACCCCCTAGGCAACGAGCTTACCTGCAGCAGATCGCCGACCCCCGCCGAACCCCTTCTCCACGAGCGACACAGACGCAGCAACAGCTTCCTTGTCGCAGGACCCGGACCTCACGTGTTCCAGAGCCGCCCACGCACTTCCTGCTGCAGTAACTCAGCGATCCTGGACCCTACAGCTCTGAAAAGGACCCCCTTCATCTAGATTCGGTTAAGTGCGCCTTTTTTTTTTTTTTTTTACTTATTTAGTACATTTACAAGCATTTACATATACACAGTGCACATATTAGTAAAATTAGTTTTTGTTTTATTTTGCTTTTCTGATTTTTTAGATTTTTCACACTTTTGCACTTATTTACACACTCACATACACATATGCACAAATGTATACACTTTTTAGAGCTGTACATCCATGCATAAACAAACACACACTTATAGGGGTTTTTTTTCCTTTTTTTTTTTTTTTAGTTCTTCATTTTCAAGTTTCCCTCTTGTTATTTCCCTAAAAACGTTAGATTTATAGCGTGACTACTGGATCAAGCATTCTGACCACTAACCACGCTGTTGGATCAGTTATTTTGTTATTTTGTTGATTTTCCTAATTGTATTTGATTTTTTGCGATTTTTATTGCAGTTTTATGCTTGCATTGTTTTTCCTTGTGTCATTTTTTAGCATTGTTTACACTTTGATCATTTGGGGTAGAAACGCATTTTTAGCAATCCTGTGTTCGTCAGAATGTGTTCTTTCCAAAAATATATGGTTTTGGGGGGGTCTTTGTACTGTTAGGGGTCTTACGGCACATTATATGCAGTCAGGCAAATTGACAGCCGAGAAAATTCTTTTTTTTTTTTTTTTTATAATAAAGATTTTTATTGATTTTAACAAGACATTCCAATATGCCGAGAAAATTCTTATGCACTATTTTCATTTGGGGTCCGTACGTGCCCACCTGCTTTGGTATATCTATGCATAATGGGCATAAAACTGTTCAGTAGACCCTTGGCGTCAATATCTATGGTGTTTTCTAATTGTATGTAAGCAATTTGGTGGGATAAGTGTGACCAACTGCAACATTTTTAGGCGATTTTCAGAAATATCATAAAAACCACTACCTTTAGCGTTGCTTTGCAGTATGTACGTTTGGAGTAAAAAGACAGTTTTAGAATGTGTACTTTCCAAAAATATATGGTTTTGGGGGGTCTTTGTACTGTTAGGGGGTCTTACGGCACATTATATGCAGTCAGGCAAATTGACAGCCGAGAAAATTCTTATGCACTATTTTCATTTGGGGTCCGTACGTGCCCACCTGCTTTGGTATATCTATGCATAATGGGCATAAAACTGTTCAGTAGAACCTTGGTGTCAATATCTATGGTGTTTTCTAATTGTATGTAAGAAATTGGGTGAGATAAGTGCGACCAACTGCAATATTTTTCGGCGATTTTTAGAAATATCATAAATACCGCTGCCTTTAGCGTTGCATTGCAGTATGTACGTTTGGAGTAGAAAGACAGTTTCAGCAAATTTTTATTCGGCAGAATGGGTACTTTCCAAAAAGATATGGTTTTGGTTGGTCTTTGTACTGTTAGGGGGTCTTAGGGCACATTATATGCAGTCAGGGCGCTATGTTCACAGAAGGCGAATTGACAGCTGAGAAAATTCTTATGCACTGTTTTCATTTGGGGGTCTGCACGTGCCCCTCTGCTTTGGTATATCTATGCATATTGGGCATCAAACTGTTCAGTAGACTCCTGACGTCAGTATTTAGGGTGTTTTCCATTTGCATGTAAGCAATTGGGTGGGATAAGTGTGACCAACTGCAACATTTTTAGGCGATTTTCTGAAATATCATAACAACCGCTGCCTTTAGCGTTGCTTTGCAGTATGTACGTTTGGAGTAAAAAGACAGTTTTAGAAAATTTTTATTCGGTAGAATGGGTACTTTCCAAAAATATATGGTTTTCTGGGGTGAACGTAATTTTTTGTACCTTTGCCTGTCACAAAATGCTGTATATGTGCTGATTTTGCAGTATTTGAACTCGTATGGGGTGTCTTCTTTCTGGGGCCCCTATACGCCACATACTTAGGTGTACCTATGCATATTGGGTATGAAACTGTTCAGCGTACCCCAGACTTTCATGTTTAGGGTGTCTTAGCTAGGTATATAATGATATGTAGGAGATACAATGCTTTAGCATGGTAGGAGTGCTTTGCTGCTTGTTACTTTTGAGTAGAAAGACGTGCATACTCGTTTTAGATTAGTCAGAATGCATACTTTCCAAAAGTATATGGTTTTCTGGGGTGAACATGCATTTTTGTACTTTTGCCCCTTATAAAATGCTGTAAATGTGCTGATTTTGCAGTATTTGGAATTACAGAGTCTTCGTTCTGGGACCCATTTACGCTACATACTTGGGCTTTCATATTTAGGGTGCTTTTTCTTGGTATATAATGATATATGGGAGATACGATGCTTCAGATTTGCAATATTGAGATGATTTTCAGTAATGTCATAAGAATTGCCAAACGTAGGAACGCTTTATGGCTTGGTACTTTGGAGTAGAAAGACATGCATACCCATATTAGATTTGTCAGAATGTGTACTTTCCAAAAATATATGGTTTTCTGGGGTGAACATGCATTTTTGTACTTTTGACCCTTGAAAAATGCTGTAAATGTGCTGATTTTGCAGTATTTGGAATATTATTCAAATTACAGGTGAGTGATTGCTCACCAAAATTAATTACACCTCAAAGGAGACGTTGATGATGAATATAATAGATCTGTCACTTAAATTAAAGTGCACTTAAATATGAAGTGTGAGAGTTGGCTTAACAGAAACCAAATCTGGGGATACTGAGCAAAGCAACCCATCTATTGCCCACTGGTCAGCAAATTCACTCAACCGGCCAGTAAACACTACCTGGGTGTACTCTGCGCGGATGCGGGAATGCACCAGCACCCGGAACAAAGCCTCTACCGGTAGAGGATTCCCACCCTCCAAACATTGCATTCTAGACTTATGAATGGCTAGTTTGGCTAAAGCTAGGAGCAAGTTGAAGAGAAGGTCTTTCTCTCGATTGTCCCGGGATACTGGGCATCCAAAAATAAAAACGTGAGGGGAAAAATGTAACCAGAACTGCAGGTGAAGTTACCTCAAAAGAGCCAAAAGAGGTTGCAGTCTGGCACACGAAAAATAAGCATGCAACACAGACTCCCATTTGCCACAGAAAGGGCAAGCAGCTGTGGAGTCTGTAAAATGGACCAGGTACTCTCCTGTGCTCAAAGCACCATGGAGCACTCTCCAACTCAAGTCTCCAGTGGGTCTGGGCACCAGGCTGGAATAAAGGGCTCGCCACTGGGGTTTCTCACCCTCATTAAACACCGGCCTCCAGATGGTATCATAGCAGGAGACAAGAGCAAGAAAGTGTACAGTGTGGAGCATGAGGGAGTACAATAGCTTTCTTGTCATGTCATAAAAGCTAGTCAAGGTAAATTCTGCAACTGGCTCAAGTTCGGGGAAGGAAGTGTGTCAGGGGATTGACGGGTCTTGGGTGCTATTTTTATGGCTGGAGGTGGAGAGTTCCAAGGTGGATGTGGTTCTCCACCACGTAAAACCCCATCAATAAATGTGTGAGAGTCAGGCGAGAGGTTATTCTTGATCTCCTGGAGCAGACGATGTGGAACTCTAGTGGTAAGGTACCCCATGCGTGGCATAACTACCCGAGCTTCCACCCAATATGACCTCTCAAAATCCAGGAGATCCCCAACTCTGGTTAGCTGAGCCCTGAAAAGGCGGTGGCGGATGCTGGTGGACTCCAACATCCTAGTCTTTAAAGATGGATTGTAAAGTAGGGACTCAGTTAGAATGTCCTCCCCCTGAATGCCTCATTGCCTTAGCACAGTTACCATGTTCCAGGTCTTTAGAGTCTCTTGGTAGTAAGCCGGCAATGGTGAGAGGCTTCTTAAGAATCCTTCAGGTTCGATGACAAACAATTGCCGGTCATACCCCATGTTGCGTACCTGATGATTAAAGCTGGATGCTAGGGTACACCACTGTGGAGAAGGATCTGCATACAAGTATCTCTGTATCTGCTGGAGACAGGAAGTATGTACTTGAGAGCGTATGCATACAACTCCCTGTCCTCCCTCTCTCAAGGGTAGGCTTGAAACACCCGCAGAGACCCAGTGCTTTCCCATCCAGAGAAAGTCCAGCAACCTTCTCTGGATTTTAACAATGAATTCTTGGGTTGGGCTAAGACATGTCAGCCTATACCAGAGTTGAGAGGCCACCAGTTGGTTAATCACCAAAGCCCTCCCCCTCATAGAAAGCATTTTAGCAAGACCCTTCCACTTTCCCAGGCGGGTAAGAACATGCTCCTCAAGCTCAATGAAATTCTGTGGAACAGGACGCTCTTCAGCTGACAGATAGACACCTAAATATTTGATGACTTTAGTCTCCCACGAGATGTCGCAAAAAGCAGAAGGCAAAGAATCTACATGTAGAGGACCTTCCAGAAGGCCTGAGCTCTTGGTCCAGTTGATTCGAGCTGATGAGGCAGCAGCGTAAACCTCTTGGCATTCTTGTGCTCGCTCAAGATCAACTAGGTCCTGGGCCACAAGGATGACATCATCAGCATATGCTGAAAGAACTACCCTCATGTCAGGTTCCCTGAGCACCAGTCCTGTAAGCCTCTTCTTTAGTAGACACAGAAAGGGCTCAATGGCCAGTGCATACAGCTGTCCCGACAAAGGACATCCTTGTCGAACTCCTCGTTTGAAGGCCAGAGGTGCAGTCAGAGACCAGTTGATTTTAAGTAGACACTATGCAGAGGTGTACAGTGTTTTCAGATAGCTCAAAAACTGTGGGCCAAAGCTATAGGCTTGCAGAGTGCCTAAAAGATATTGGTGATCTACTCTGTCAAATGCCTTCTCTTGATCCAAGGAGAGAAAAGCGAGAGATAGACCAGCCTTCCCGGCAAAATGTAGTAAATCCCGAATCAGAAAGACATTGTCAAAAATTGTCCGGCCAGGGACTGTATAGGACTGGTCAGGATGAACCACCTCTGCCAGCACAGACTTGAGCCTGAGTAATATAGCTTTGGCTACAATTTTATAGTCTGTGCTGAGCAATGAGACCGGTCGCCAATTCTTAATAAGGCGGAGATCCCCCTTCTTAGGTAGCAGTGATAACACTGCTCGACGACACGAAAGTGGCATCTCACCGGTCTTGAGGGCCTCATTTAGATCCCTATGGAAATCATGTCCCAGAGTATCCCAGAAGAACTGGAAGAACTCTACAGTCAATCCATCCAGTCCTGGAGATTTATTATGGGGCATTAAGTGGAGTGCTTGAGAGAATTCATTCAGAGTGATTGGTTTTTCCAACCTCTCTCTCTCTCCCCTCGCTGACCACTGGAAGCCCATTCCATAGCTCCCTGCAGGCATCTAGAGAGATGGGATCTGGAGAAAAAAGGTTCTGATAGAAGGACCGGGCTCTGTCCCAGATAGCCTCCGGATCTTCAAGGGGGTGCCATCCTCCGCAAGAAAGCGTTATTTGTTTTCGATTCCCCTTCTTCTTCTCCAGAGCATAGAAGAATCGTGAGCCACGATCCATATCACAGAGTAACTGCATGCGGCTTCATAAGCACCACGAGCCTGTCGCTGTTCCATGTTACGCAGAGTCTCTTTCTTTTCTACATATTCATACTGCATGGCTTGGTCTTCAGAGCTTGACAGCCTTTGCTCAAGATCAAGCACCACCCTATTCAGAGCCTCAATCTCTGCGTTTTTCTGTCTGATCAAACATTTTGTATACTCTTGACACAAGAGCTTTAGGTGAACCTTGCCTACATCCCACCATTGACTCAGTGTGGCAAATTCATCCTGATAACCCTTCCAGTCTGTCCACATTTCCCGGACTGCCTTTGCAAACCCTTGATCCTTTAATAAGCTGTTATTAAAGTGCCAATAGGCTGCTTTGGGCAGAGATGGTGCAACTGCCACTATCAAAGAAGCACAATTGTGGTCCGAGAAAGGTGCCAAGCTAATATTACTGGACCAAACTCGTGACATAATATGTCTAGATATATAAAGCCTATCAATCCGGGACTGAGACACACGGCCATCCCTCACCCTAACATAGGTGAAAGCATCGGTTTCTGGGTGTTGTTCTCTCCAGATGTCTACCAAGGTGAAATGGGCAACGAGTTCCCGCAAGGCTGACTCAGATGAATCCCTTTTCTGGGGAACATTTCGGTCCCGAGCCTCAAGAGTGTAATTGAAATCACCCCCTATAATCACGGCTTCATCTGAGTCAATTGTCTCCATATAGGCTGATAAACTTTTAAAAAAATGCTTTCTCTCTGGTCCAGTAGTTGGGGCATACAAGTTTATCAGATTGTATGTTCCACTAGACTCCCGTACCTGGAGACGTAACAGACGGCCTGGGATGACAGAATTAACGCTCAGTACCTCTGGCTGGAAGGATTCTGAGAACAAGGTCACCACCCCACATGATGTCCATGTGAGGTGATTAAAAAAGACTCTGCCCTTCTATTCCAGATGCCAGGTCGCTTCAAGCTCCCGAGTGATATGGGTCTCTTGAAGGAAACTCACATAGTACCCTCCTTGGCGTAGAAAGGAGAGTACCTGAAACATTCTAAAAGGCTCCCGACAGCCATTTGTATTAAGCGTGCTTATACTTAGAGCCATTATTGTGTGTTAGTAAATGCTTTAGCCCTCACATAGGTCTGGTGAGACAAACACTTTTTGTGGAACTTAACACTACGGAGATATTCTGCAGTTCCATAGTTTTTGGCCTCTTTTATGATCTTGATGTATTGTCTCACAGAACTGATCACCAAAGTCAAATCATGCCACTTCTCTAGAGCCATATGTAGCTTCTTCTCCAATTTAACACCAAGGGTGCTCTCAAGAAACATCTTGAGTTCCTCAGCTGGGATGATTGGGATAGAAGGATTTGGCACAACTGAGTCAACCTCCACTTCAAAGTCCCCCTCATCCATGAACTCTTCTTGGCTAAGGGATTGATAATTCCCCCTCTCCACTGGAGCTTTGATAATTTCTACACAAGAAGTTGCAGGAGAAGGATCAGAAGCACCTGCTATCTGGAGACCCTGCAACAGCTCAGATAATACTTTAATTTTACTTGGAACACCTTTGGAGGTGTTTGGCTCAGATGTAGCAGATGGAATTGGCTCCTTATCAACAGAAGCTTTAGAGGCTCGATGGGCAACCTCTGCCCTTTCCACTGCCTCCTGTGCCTCCTGAATGGCAATAACATTGGGATCAGTGGAAGAGAATGGAGGAGAGATCTTAACATGCACAGTAGACCTTACCGAGTCTGTCTGGCTATCCTCCATATTTACAACTCCAGCCTCATTATCCTCCCTGATAGCATTGTCTGCAGGGTCCTGTATGGGGGTTTTCCCAATATTCTCCATTTCTTGGAGTGAAATACCCTGAGGCACTAAACACTGAGGCTGGTTGTAGTTCCCAAAGCTCAGCACCTCAGGAACACTTACGACCCACTCTGCAGGGGTTAGGAGTCTATAGGTGCATGGTCTGGCACCAGTTGATTGCATCCAACAGTTGGACCAGACAATATCACCACATGAGGAGCAGATGTTTTGCTGCCCTTTTTGCCCTTGGATGGGGGTGCTCCATCATTGACCACTGAAACCCATTCCTCAGGTATCAGCCTGTTGGATTTAAATTTCCTCTTCTTTTTCTTGTCATTTGAAGAGGAAATGCTACTCTCTGCTTCCACCATGACAGGTGTTACAACCACCGGCACCCCCACACCCTTAGGATTGCTCATAACAGGGTTAAGTTGGTTTTTGGCAAAAACAACTGCAGCACTGGGGGATGCATTGACATTCCTTCCCCTCTTCTCCTTTGCTGAAATTGAAATGTAGGCTGCATCCTTAGATAACTTGAGT
>NC_054382.1:55206789-55209289 GCF_017654675.1 Xenopus laevis | reverse complement strand
CGGCTGCTTAAAGGCATGTGTCACACACACACACACTCATTAGCGCTAATCCCAACACTCACCTTGCCCTCACTGTGCTCCTCACACTTTCATTCTGTCCCTGCTGGGAGTGGAATCTATGTGCGAGCAAACAGCGGCAATAAATTACTGTCCCGTACATATGTACAGCTGAAGCCGCAGCACCGTCCTACGCATTTTTGTGTCTGACACACGGAATGTGCGGTGTTATTTTCTGTATAAGGTCACATAACATTCCTAACGGCCCTAACGTGCTGTGAGGTAGCAACTTGGGAATGATTCCTGCCAAACAATGATACTTTGTTCAGAAACCCATTTACTGTCATAGAGGTTTAAAGGGGAAGTATACTCTCGGACTAACACAAACCAATCCTGGGTGGTTTATGATAGTTTAGTGCTTTGTCCTTTTACACTTCAGTACATTATACAATAAAATGATGTGAATTTGAATATATGCAGGGCTATCCCTCAAAAGTGAGTAAAAAAAATCATATAATGTAGTTGTATACTGTATATTGAAATCAACCAGGTGTGATATATGAATAAAGTACCCCCTCTTGTAAAATATAAGATTGTTGTATTGTGTAGATTATTGTTGGTTGGGGGGGCTGATGTTTTGTGAACTCGAAGTAGTAGTAGATTTCCTGGATGAGAGGACTATCCCCAGACCTGGATTTGCCAGCCGGGTGCCCCATACCAAGCACATGTTGGATGGTCCGTCCACCCCCACACTTTAGCTTGGCTCACACACTTCTGCTCCCCTTCTCACTTGTTTGTGCGTGAACACTCCTCCGATAGCACAAAGGAGATTTAAATTCTCTTAATTCTACAATACTAGTAAAAAATGTAGAAGCGGATGCGCTGGGTTACTTCCTGAGCAAACCTTGTGCATTTTATTGAATATGGTGTTTTATGTATAGCATTTGTTGCCATATAAAAACCAGTACCACTCGCACGTGGGCTGCTTTGATTTTTTTGCCAGGGCTGCTTTTAACTCCCAGTCCGGCTCTGTTGGAAGTCTTAGAGTGGATGGACGTTACCACCTCTTCCTTGTGAGGTCTATAATGGTCTTGTGTGGAGCTGATCCAGTATAGGGTCTAGACTCTATGTAAGCTCCCCCACCAAGTGCCCTTGGGGTAAGATACACAAAATACTAATTGCCCCTTACATCGCTGCTAAAGGAATGGCGAATGAATGGGAAACCGAGTTGCCGTGCAAGCTGAACACTCAAAGCAAACGTGCAGTGGTGAGCTCTGATGTTCTGTGCTTACTGAGGACGCTGATTCCTGCCTTCCGCAGGACACACTACAAGCTTTGGAGGTAATGAACAGCGTGTGTGGATCTGTGCGCAAATCATCAGCGACAGCAGAGTTAAGCCGGCTGTTCAGGTATTTGGTCTGTGGGCCTAGTGGGTGCGAATGGGATGGCCCTCTGCACTGCTGTGGTTACATCTGAGGGGTTGCCCCGACAGTTTATGGGATTCGTCTGAAAACAAGTGATTCATGAAGCTGACTGTCTGAGCGCACAGCTACAAACACCCACGAGCCTTCCCTCATCTAAATCAAGCAGGCACTCTCCTGATCGCCGGCTATATATTCTTGTCGGTTTTATTGATACTTTTTCAACTCTCCAGTGGTGGACAATAAGTGGGTGGGCATCCTTGAGACAGTTTTGTTTTTCCTGCAATGGACTGGGACAATGAGCTGAGCATATTTTATTATATTTTATTTTATTTAATTTATTTTATTATATTTCATTTC
Source organism: Xenopus laevis (assembly GCF_017654675.1). Classification (NCBI taxonomy): domain Eukaryota; kingdom Metazoa; phylum Chordata; class Amphibia; order Anura; family Pipidae; genus Xenopus; species Xenopus laevis. The sequence goes on along the minus strand of NC_054382.1, from coordinate 55,207,511 downwards.
AATTATCACGGTTTTTTGCTTTTTGTTTTTCGTTTGTGCAATTTTAATTTTTACTTGTGGGGTATATTACATTAAACACAGGAGGTGTGCACTAAATATATGTGAATGCCTATTGGCCAAGTATTTTCTAATTTTCAGTAATTGATTGGGGTAATTTACACATTTGATTAGCGTTTTTCCAGCACTTTTTTATTAACACTGAGCATAAATTAATTAAGTTTAAGTACACATTTGCAGGCTCATATATACCCAGAAGCAGCTGTCCCAACACAAATGAACAGAGTTCTCACTTTTATTAACCATCCGGTTCAGAATGGAAGTGCTAGTACCCGCATTTAGGGAGATTTATTATTAGAGGGGAGAGCAATATGCATGTTTTCGGCTGAAACTGAAGGCCACATTACTGCATTACTTAAGGGCTTTTAGAATGGACTTGCGAGGGAGCTCACTATAGAGTCCATACAGACCTTGAATCTTATCTCTTATTGGATACTATTTGTAACATAAAATATCTAAATGAACAGCTGTTGCAGAACAAAATAGGAAATGGCCATAGAGGGGCAACAAAAATGCTACATAGTATTGTTTTTAACCATTTTAACAGTGTAGAGTGTAGGAGAGGTTTAATTTAAATGTTGGTGTGTTTTGTAATAGTCAAAAGTGAAACACCAGATGAGTGTATTGTTTGAAACATGTGTAGATTAATTATGTGACGTATACTG
>NC_054382.1:55181789-55184289 GCF_017654675.1 Xenopus laevis | reverse complement strand
ATAGGATCAGACAGCTAGAGCAGAGTTTCTATGGGAACCAGTAATGATGTCTGCTCAGTGGCTGTTAGACTGGAGGGTGTGTTTAGTAATCTGAGCTGAGAAGAACTGAGCATGCTCATTAGCCAACAGCCAAAGGGAATTCCTGAGGGAGGGCCAGAGTGAGTTAGAAGAGGAGAAGGAATTCTAAGTGATTAAGGGGATACTGCAGACTTTACTGTTAACCTTTTAAAAACCAGTGGCAGGTATCTGAAGCTCCTCCTCACTGGGAGGGAGGGTTTACATGTACTTTCAAACTTTTTTTTTGTCAAAAAAAAAAAAACTTGTTTTCCAAGCTACAGACTGGTGTGAAATTTTCACTCTAATGTTTTGTTTATGCCAGCCCGCCCAAAAGAAAAACACCACCTACGTCTCTATCTAATAAAACGCGGCGTTCTGATGTCAGAACGCGCCGTTTATAAGGATATAATTTACAGTCTGGTCCCATAGGGAATTGACCAGACTGTAGATTATATATATATATATGTGTGTGTGTGTGTGTGTGTGTGTGTGTGTCCTATATATATATATATATATGTGTGTGTCTATATATATATATATATATATGTGTGTGTATATATATATATATATATATATATATTCGAGATCCAAAGGTGCACTCCGTTAACTCAGTCGATTCCTGGGTGCCAGCCAAAGTGGGTAAGTATTTGCAGAAAGAAGCGACACTCACAGGTTGTTTTTCAGTGCAGATAAGTTGTGCTTTATTCCACTCAACGTTTCGATCCCTCACAGGGATCTTCGTCAGGAGATTACAAACAAACAGCCAGACCCACTCCCAACCCAGAATTTAAACCCCCTGGCCGTTTATTGGCGCCAAAATTGGTTGCTAAGCAACCATCAAGTGGTGTGGGAAAGTGTGTGAACACACTAGGATCAGTATAGGAAGTGAGAACATCGTAAGCAGTATTCATAGTGCTGGCAAGTGTAGCCATGTGAAGCAAAGTGAGCGTAGTTGGAAAAGAAAGAAAGTTGCAAGTCAAAGGAATGTCTCCGTGTCAGTTCAAAACCATTCCTATAGACCATAGTCATGAGCCAATCACGGCGCTCCTAGATATGAACTGTCCAATCAGCACGCAGTGTAGAGGTGGGTGTGCGCCTAAGCGCTCTGAGATTGCCGTACGCGAGTCTAGACATACACAGGGGTTACCGGGGCAACCGGATAACAACAAATCTTACTGAGCTGCGCTGGAATGACAGGAGGAGCCGTGTCAGTTTGTGTTCAGCCTAGCAAGGCTTAGAAGGAAACGCTGGGAACGCCCAATAGTACAGGCAGTATCTGCATGCTTTAGCACCCTTGGTGGTGCTGTGGCTGCGGATTACTTAAGACTGCTTTCTGCCTTCAAAACACGTTTATCCGCTCACTGTCTTACGAAACCACGCCAGCCTTTATTGAATTTGACACGGGTACTTTCATCATACCCCACATAGCACTGTGGCTTGGATCAAAATCGTTCTCATTTAGGTGTAGGTCTAATGGTTACTGACATGTACGGAGGCAGGGAGAACAAAGGGAAGAAAAAAGGTGATAAATATAGGTTAAAAGCAAGTTACAGGAGCGAGGAAGAGCAGGAGAGAGGAACATAAATGCAGTAATCGTGTCATATCATGTTAAACGGGCCACAATCAAGATCAATGGGGCCCAGGGTCTTACTTCCGCCTGTGTAGACTATATATCGGAGGAGGGAAGTTTCACTTATAAGTATTAGTTATAAGACCAAATAAGGGCATTTATGTCCAATGTTGTAGGAAAGGGAGTGGGATCTATAGTACATAGTCCAATAGGTCAAGATTTATAAGAAGCACCCCAAAGGGAGTGTTTCATTAAGTCCGCGAGGGGGTCACCGTGTCCAGTCGCTGGATCCATCTTGCTTCTCTTCTGAGGAGGGCCAGGTCTCTGTTGCCACCTCTAGTCAGTGGTGGTTGGTGGTCTATCGCCATGCAGCGGAAAGTGGGCAGGCCATGTCCCATTTGTAGAAAGTGCCTTGCAACCGGTTGTTTGGCTGAGTTTTCTTTGATGGCCTTACTGATTGCTGATCTGTGGTTAGCAATCCTATCTCGTAGAGGGGTGGAAGCTTTGCCTACATAATACAGCCCACAAGGGCAGGTCACAATGTAAACTACAAATGGTGTGGTACACGAGAGTCTATGTTGGATCTTGAAGCGCTTGCCTGTGTGTGGAAAGACTTCCTCATCCACACACAGGCAAGCGCTTCAAGATCCAACATAGACTCTCGTGTACCACACCATTTGTAGTTTACATTGTGACCTGCCCTTGTGGGCTGTATTATGTAGGCAAAGCTTCCACCCCTCTACGAGATAGGATTGCTAACCACAGATCAGCAATCAGTAAGGCCATCAAAGAAAACTCAGCCAAACAACCGGTTGCAAGGCACTTTCTACAAATGGGACATGGCCTGCCCACTTTCCGCTGCATGGCGATAGA
>NC_054382.1:55169289-55176789 GCF_017654675.1 Xenopus laevis | reverse complement strand
TCTATGCATATTGGGCATCAAAGTGTTCAGTAGACACCAGGTGTTCATATTTAGGATGTTTTATGCTGATACGTTACGAAATGTGGGGCATATAATGGGGTAAAAGTCAAGCTTTCTGCCAATTTTCAGAAATTTGATAAAAACCGTTATGTTCAGCATTGCTTTGCAGTTTGGCAGTTTGCAGTAGAAAAACATATTTACCCATATTGGATTCGTCAGAATGTGTACTTTCTGAAAATATATGGTTTTCTGGGGTCTCTGTACTGTTAGGGGGGTCTAATGTCGCATAATACACACACCAGGTGCTTATATTGCAGCAGCCAGCGCGTCAGCCGTGAAAATGTATATACACTATTGTCATTTGGGGGTCTCTGTGCGCCACATAGTTTGCTATATCTATGCATATTGGGCATCAAAGTGTTCAGTAGACCCTTGGCGTTCATATTTAGGATGTTTTATGCTGATACGTTACGAAATGTGTGGCATATAATGGGGTAAAATTCAATCTTTCTGACGATTTTCAGAAATTTGATAAAAACCGTTATGTTCAGCATTGCTTTGCAGTTTGGCAGTTTGCAGTAGAAACACATATTTACCCATATTGGATTCGTCAGAATGTGTACTTTCTGAAAATATATGGTTTTCTGGGGTCTCTGTACTGTTAGGGGGGTCTAATGTCGCATAATACACACACCAGGTGCTCATATTGCAGCAGCCAGCGCGTCAGCCTTGAAAATGTATATACACTATTGTCATTTGGGGGTCTCTGTGCGCCACATAGTTTGGTATATCTATGCATATTGGGCATCAAAGTGTTCAGTAGACCCCTGGCATTCATATTTAGGATGTTTTATGCTGATACGTTACAAAATGTGTGGCATATAATGGGGTAAAATTCAAGCTTTGTGACGATTTTCAGAAATTTGATAAAAACCGTTATGTTCAGCATTGCTTTGCAGTTTGGCAGTTTGCAGTATAAACACTTATTTACCCATATTGGATTCGTCAGAATGTGTACTTTCTGAAAATATATGGTTTTCTGGGGTCTCTGTACTGTTAGGGGGGGTCTAATGTTGCATAATACACACACCAGGTGCTTATATTGCAGCAGCCAGCGCGTCAGCCGTGAAAATGTATATACACTATTGTCATTTGGGGGTCTCTGTGCGCCACATAGTTTGATATATCTATGCATACTGGGCATCAAAGTGTTCAGTAGACCCCTGGCGTTCAAATTTAGGATGTTTTATGCTGATAAGTTACGAAATGTGTGGCATATAATGGGGTAGAATTCAAGCTTTGTGACTATTTTCAGAAATTTGATAAAAACCGTTATGTTCAGTATTGCTTTGCAGTTTGGCAGTTTGCAGTAGAAACACTTATTTACTCATATTGGATTCGTCAGAATGTGTACTTTCTGAAAATATAGGGTTTTCTGGGGTCTCTGTACTGTTAGGGAGGTCTAATGTCGCATAATACACACACCAGGTGCTTATATTGCAGCAGCCAGCGCGTCAGCTGTGAAAATTTATATACACTATTGTCATTTGGGGGTCTCTGTGCGCCACATAGTTTGGTATATCTATGCATATTGGGCATCAAAGTGTTCAGTAGACCCCTGGCGTTCATATTTAGGATGTTTTATGCTGATACGTTACGAAATGTGGGGCATATAATGGGGTAAAATTCAAGCTTTGTGACGATTTTCAGAAATTTGATAAAAACCGTTACGTTCAGCATTGCTTTGCAGTTTGGCAGTTTGCAGTAGGAACACATATTTACCCATATTGGATCCGTCAGAATGTGTACTTTCTGAAAATATATGGTTTTCTGGGGTCTCTGTACTGTTAGGGGGGTCTAATGTCGCATATTACACACACCAGGTGCTTATATTGCAGCAGCCAGCGCGCGTCAGCCGTGAAAATGTATATACACTATTGTCATTTGGGGGTCTCTGTGCGCCACATAGTTTGGTATATCTATGCATATTGGGCATCAAAGTGTTCAGTAGACCCCTGGCATTCATATTTAGGATGTTTTATGCTGATACGTTACAAAATGTGTGGCATATAATGGGGTAAAATTCAAGCTTTGTGACGATTTTCAGAAATTTGATAAAAACCGTTATGTTCAGCATTGCTTTGCAGTTTGGCAGTTTGCAGTATAAACACTTATTTACCCATATTGGATTCGTCAGAATGTGTACTTTCTGAAAATATATGGTTTTCTGGGGTCTCTGTACTGTTAGGGGGGTCTAATGTTGCATAATACACACACCAGGTGCTTATATTGCAGCAGCCAGCGCGTCAGCCGTGAAAATGTATATACACTATTGTCATTTGGGGGTCTCTGTGCGCCACATAGTTTGATATATCTATGCATACTGGGCATCAAAGTGTTCAGTAGACCCCTGGCGTTCAAATTTAGGATGTTTTATGCTGATAAGTTACGAAATGTGTGGCATATAATGGGGTAGAATTCAAGCTTTGTGACTATTTTCAGAAATTTGATAAAAACCGTTATGTTCAGTATTGCTTTGCAGTTTGGCAGTTTGCAGTAGAAACACTTATTTACTCATATTGGATTCGTCAGAATGTGTACTTTCTGAAAATATAGGGTTTTCTGGGGTCTCTGTACTGTTAGGGGGGTCTAATGTCGCATAATACACACACCAGGTGCTTATATTGCAGCAGCCAGCGCGTCAGCTGTGAAAATTTATATACACTATTGTCATTTGGGGGTCTCTGTGCGCCACATAGTTTGGTATATCTATGCATATTGGGCATCAAAGTGTTCAGTAGACCCCTGGCGTTCATATTTAGGATGTTTTATGCTGATACGTTACGAAATGTGGGGCATATAATGGGGTAAAATTCAAGCTTTGTGACGATTTTCAGAAATTTGATAAAAACCGTTACGTTCAGCATTGCTTTGCAGTTTGGCAGTTTGCAGTAGGAACACATATTTACCCATATTGGATCCGTCAGAATGTGTACTTTCTGAAAATATATGGTTTTCTGGGGTCTCTGTACTGTTAGGGGGGTCTAATGTCGCATATTACACACACCAGGTGCTTATATTGCAGCAGCCAGCGCGCGTCAGCCGTGAAAATGTATATACACTATTGTCATTTGGGGGTCTCTGTGCGCCACATAGTTTGGTATATCTATGCATATTGGGCATCAAAGTGTTCAGTAGACCCCTGGCGTTCATATTTAGGATGTTTTATGCTGATAAGTTACGAAATGTGGGGCATATAATGGGGTAAAATTCAAGCTTTGTGACAATTTTCAGAAATTTGATAAAAACCGTTATGTTCAGCATTGCTTTGCAGTTTGGCAGTTTGCAGTAGAAACACTTATTTACCCATATTGGATTCGTCCGAATGTGTACTTTCTGAAAATATATGGTTTTCTGGGGTCTCTGTACTGTTAGGTGGTCTAATGTCGCAGAATACACACACCGGGTGGTTATATTGCAGCAGCCAGTGCGTCAGCGGTGAAAATGTCTATACATGTTGTCATTTGGGGGTCTCTGTGCGCCACATAGTTTGGTATATCTATGCACATTGGGCATCAAACTGTTTAGTAGACCCCTATGTTTATTTTTAGGATGCTTTATGCTGGTAATGATACATGGACAATACGATGCTGGAAAGTTGAAGCTTTGAGGCAATTTCCAGATATTTCACCCAAACCGCCAAATTTGGCAAACCCTTGCGACTCAGTAGTTTGGAGCAGAAAGGCATGGGTACCCATTTTAGATTCTGTAGAATATGTACTTTCCAAAAATATATGGGGTTGGGGGGTAAACATATATTTCTGTGTTTTTACCCCACAAAAATGCAGTCAATGTGTTGATTTTTCATTAGCTGAAGTTACCCACGGGACTGTTTGTATGCGCTAACTTCATTTTGGGGCCTCTAAATGCCAGATACTTTGGTAAACTTATGAACAATGGCCACCAAAATGTTCAGAGGAACCCTGGCAATCATATTTAGGGTGCTTTTTCTTAGTATGTAATGACACATGGGTGATATGGTGCTGGGAAGTTGAAGCTTTGAGGCAATTTTCAGATATTTCACCAAAACCGACAATTGTGGGAAAGCCTTGCGACTCAGTAGTTTGGAGCAGAAAGGCATGGGTACCCATTTTAGATTCGGTAGAATGTGTACTTTCCAAAAATATATGGGTTTTGGGGGGTAAACATATATTTCTGTGTTTTTACCCCACAAAAATGCAGTCAATGTGTTGATTTTTCATTAGCTGAAGTTACCCACGGGACTGTTTGTATGCGCTAACTTCATTTTGGGGCCTCTAAATGCCAGATACTTTGGTAAACTTATGAACAATGGCCACCAAAATGTTCAGAGGAACCCTGGCAATAATATTTAGGGTGCTTTTTCTTAGTACGTAATGACACATGGGTGATATGGTGCTGGGAAGTTGAAGCTTTGAGGCAATTTTCAGATATTTCACCAAAACCGACAACTTTGGGAAAGCCTTGCGACTCAGTAGTTTGGAGCAATAAGGCATGGGTACCCATTTTAGATTCTGTAGAATGTGTACTTTCCAAAAATGTATGGGTTTGGGGGGTAAACATATATTTCTGTGTTTTTACCCCACAAAAATGCAGTCAATGTGTTCGCTCTTTCATTAGCTGAAGTTACCCACAGGACTATTTGTATGAACTAACTTCATTTTGGGGCCCCTAAATGCCAGTTACTTTGGTAAACCTATGAACAATGGCCACCAAACTGTTCGGAGGAACCCTGGCAATCATATTTAGGGTGCTTTTTCTTGGTGCATAACGATACATGGGTGATATGGTGCTGAGAAGTTGAAGCTTTGAGGCAATTTTCAGATATTTCACCAAAACCGACAAATGTGGGAAAGCCTTGCGACTCAGTAGTTTGGAGCAGAAAGGCATGGGTACCCATTTTAGATTCGGTAGAATGTGTACTTTCCAAAAATATATGGGTTTTGGGGGGTAAACATATATTTCTGTGTTTTTACCCCACAAAAATGCAGTCAATGTGTTGATTTTTCATTAGCTGAAGTTACCCACGGGACTGTTTGTATGCGCTAACTTCATTTTGGGGCCTCTAAATGCCAGATACTTTGGTAAACTTATGAACAATGGCCACCAAAATGTTCAGAGGAACCCTGGCAATCATATTTAGGGTGCTTTTTCTTAGTACGTAATGACACATGGGTGATATGGTGCTGGGAAGTTGAAGCTTTGAGGCAATTTTCAGATATTTCACCAAAACCGACAACTTTGGGAAAGCCTTGCGACTCAGTAGTTTGGAGCAGAAAGGCATGGGTACCCATTTTAGATTCAGTAGAATGTGTACTTTCCAAAAATATATGGGTTTGGGGGGTAAACATATATTTCTGTGTTTTTACCCCACAAAAATGCAGTCAATGTGTTGATTTTTCATTAGCTGAAGTTACCCACAGGACTATTTGTATGCACTAACTTCATTTTGGGGCCTCTAAATGTCAGATACTTTGGTAAACCTATGAACAATGGCCACCAAACTGTTTGGAGGAACCCTGGCAATCATATTTAGGGTGCTTTTTCTTGGTGCGTAACGATACATGGGTGATATGGTGCTGAGAAGTTGAAGCTTTGAGGCAATTTTCAGATATTTCACCAAAACCGACAATTGTGGGAAAGCCTTGCGACTCAGTAGTTTGGAGCAGAAAGGCATGGGTACCCATTTTAGATTCGGTAGAATGTGTACTTTCCAAAAATATATGGGTTTTGGGGGGGTAAACATATATTTCTGTGTTTTTACCCCACAAAAATGCAGTCAATGTGTTGATCTTTCATTTGCTGAAGTTACCCATGGGACTGTTTGTATGCGCTAACTTCATTTTGGGGCCTCTAAATGCCAGATACTTTGGTAAACTTATGAACAATGACTACCAAAATGTTCAGAGGAACCCTGGCAATCATATTTAGGGTGCTTTTTCTTAGTACGTAACGATACATGGGTGATATGGTGCTGGGAAGCTGAAGGTTTGAGGCAATTTTCAGATATTTCACCAAAACCGACAATTTTGGGAAAGCCTTGCGACTCAGTAGTTTGGAGCAGAAAGGCATGGGTACCCATTTTAGCTTCAGTAGAATGTGTACTTTCCAAAAATATATGGGTTTTGGGGGGTAAACATATATTTCTGTGTTTTTACCCCACAAAAAATGCAGTCAATGTGTTGATTTCTCAGTAGCTGAAGTAAAGTCCTGAACAATTTGGATGTGCTAACTTCATATTGGTGTCTCTAAATGCCAGATACTTTGGTAAACCTATGCATAATGGGTATCAAACTGTTCAGTGGACCCCTGGCAATCATATTTCAGGTGCTTTTTCTTGGTACCTAATATAGTTTGGGATATGCGGAGCAGCAAAATAAAACCTTTGAAATGATTTTTCAGAATTTTGAATTTTTTTATGAAAAACCGCTATGTTCAGACAAGCTTTTATGTTTAGTAGTTGGGAGTAGAGAGACAGTTACCCATTTTGTAATCGGCAGAATGTGTACTTTTCAAAAATGTATGGTTTTCTGGGGTAAACCTACGGTTTCAGGATTTTTTGCCTTGGAATCTAAAGCATGCCGTTTTCTGCCTTAGTGCTTTCAAAATTCGTTAATATACTGCCGGGAGTTTTTGAGGTACAGAAGTCCTAAATCTCCCTAAAACTATACATATCTGGTATTGGCACGTTCGAGAGACATAAGGCTTTCCAAATCAGTTGGATTTTCCTCCGTAAAATGAAATATTTTTCTGGTATAAATTGATATACGATGAAAAATGGTAATTTTTCTTTTTTTTTTGGTATTTAGCACTATAAATTTTTTTGCACAGGTGGAAATACATGAAAACTCAGGCAGATTTAGAAAGCTCAGTTTCTACCGAAAAAAACAATGTATAGTTTTCCTAGGTAAACTATAGGTTTCCCCTCAGAAAATGCCCCTAAAGTGAGAGAGCACAAAATGTTTCAAAAACGGCTGGCATTTCGCGTAACCAAAATGTGAAATTCTGCTGGCACTTAAAAGGTTAAGCTGGCCAACTACGTCAAAGTCATCCCATATCTGGCCAGTCCTATGCTCAATTTTCATTTGATTCATTAAGAATTCTATGGTTTCATTATACATTTTATAAAAGGAACGAACACGTTTTACCTGCAACTTACTAGCTGCTTTCAAAGTAAAACTCCCAAACTTGGCTGCCCTTTTATTAGACACCAGTGGGATCACCTGACTATAGTTGGAGGGGGTGGGAGCTACAACATGGAGCTGGTCACTGCTCCTGTAGAACTATAACAAACAAGGGAAAGTTGTGCTCACCACTAGTTTTTAAAATCATTAGGCGGGGGTGCAATGAGGGTGTGACCACAAAATACATATAGACAAATACAAAATTCCTCTGCACTCAACCCATTATCAATATATTTAAGACAGAGACATTTTGTGCATACTGCTACTGAAAAATGCC